>NC_048308.1:38128162-38262631 GCF_013100865.1 Trachemys scripta elegans | reverse complement strand
TCCCCCCCCCCCCCCCCCCGGATTAATCACAGAGACTGTGAGACAACAGAGACTGTGAGGGAGGGTTGCTTCTTTCCACCTCCCTTGCTGGCTTATGATGAAAATGGCTCAGTAGGTTGTGACCCTTGCCTCTGGAGAGAGAAGGGCTACGTGGAGAGTCACAGTGAGCCTCTGAGGCTAGTGTAATCCACCTGGAAGCGCGGGACCCACTGAGACAAGGTCAGAGCTACAGCTCCTGCAAACAAAAGAAAATTCAGTAGATGGCAATCAGCCCAACGATCCTGCCTGATGCAAATCTCTGGGTTTCAGAGACCAATGGAACTTCCAAGAAAGAGCATAGGTTTCAGAGAGAGATCCATTAGCCCACCTGATGCAAGTTCACTGCAGACTTTGTCTTTTAGTATGTCAGCTGCAACTATTTGCCTGCCTCCCCCCCTCCCATTTGGAGACTAATTTTTCCATTTCTGGCAAGCATGGGAGTGAATCACCTTGGACAAATGGGTACTGGAAATATCCTCAAGCTACCTTATCCATTTTACCTCCCTCCTCCTCCTCCTTCACCTTCCCCATCTCTCTTCAGGGACCCCTCTCACAGGAGACAAACTCCTTTCTTTATCTTGTGGTGATAGTCCCTGATCAGCACAAGGGAAGGGGCTTCTACTCAATGTACTTGCTTGTGTCAAAGTAAAATGGAGGTTGGAGAGTGATCTTGGATTTAAGACTCCTACACAAATTCATGAAGTCTCAAAAGTTCAAGATGGTGACTCTGAAAGCTATAATTCCTCCTCTGAATTCAAGGGTTTGGTTTTCAGCCCTCATCCTTCAAGTCACATACTTCCACATAGAGAAACATCCATCCCACAGAAAATTCCTGCATTTTTGTCATAGGCCAGGTCCATTTTCAGTACCGGGTACTCCTATTTGGACTCTCCTCAGCAAAAGGAGTGTTCTCAAAGGTTCAGTTGGTTGTGGTCACCTACCTGTGTCATCAGGCAATCGTAGTATTCCCATACCTTGATGATTGGTTATTCAAGGGTCAGTTGTACCAAGAGGAGTTAGTTGCCATGCTGAGGGTACTTTCTTCATTCTTGGACTTGGGCCTTCAGTTGAATTTGGGAAAATCTGACTCCTGTACAGAACATACGATTTCTAGGGGCATCCCTGGATTCTTTGGTATCCAAGTCCTTCCTTCTCATGAATAGATTCGTGACACTGTCACGTCTTATCTGAACGATTCAAAGGAGCTCTCAGACTTCAATCAGAAACTGTCTTCGACTTCTAGGTCACATGGTGGCTTGCACTTTTGTGACAGAATATGTGAGATTACTCTTTCACAGGATGGCTCAGATCAGTTTGCTCACAAAGAGACATAGCCTGGACAAATGGGTGTCAGTTCTTCCAACAGGTGAAGCACTCGCTAGATTGGTGGAAGGACCATTGCAGTGTAGGGGAAGGAAGTTCCCTTCCTTCAGCTTATGCTAAGGGTAACTATAGCCACAGATGCATCTGTTAGGCTAGGGATAACAACTTGATGCTCTCATGGTACAGGGCAGAGCATCACCCCAATAAACCATCCTCCACATCAACCTGTTGGAGCTCAGAGCAGTCAGAAATGCCTGCCTCCATTTTCTGCCTCTCATCAGACAGATTCATGACAGACAATGTGGCCTGCGTATCAGTCGGCATGGAGGAGTGAGATCTCTTTCCCTCTGTACCAAAGCAATAAGGTTATGGAACTAGTGCATTTAAAAAAAAAAATCACATAAGAATTTCAGCAATGTATCTCCTGGGCAGGCAAAATGTGAATGCCAATGTTCCCAGCAGGTTTTATTCCTCAGTATTGCAAATGAGAATTGGACTCCCAGATTCTTGTCAGTATAATTCAAACTTGGGGATTCCCAGAGGTGGAGCTCTTCACTGCTACAAACTGGAAATGTCATCTGTTCTGTGAAGGGGTGGAGATGTTAGGTGCCTTCCTCCTCAGGACGAAGCAACTCTTTTATGCATTTCCCCTGGCAGTTTTGATGTCAGAATTGTGAACAAAATCTAACAGGATAAGGCCAGAGTTGTCCTAATAGGCCTGACGTGGTCGAGATAGGCATAGTTTCCTTTGCCTGTTTCACCTTGCTCTTTGTCCAACAACAAATCTTCCACTCATTCCGCATCCCAGGACACCAGTTGACTGCTGCATCATAATCTAAAAATTCTCCGCCTCCTCCTTTTGCAGGAATTAGTTGGCCTGTTCTGCAGAGTTACAGCAGATATTTCTAAATTGTGGGAAAGATTCAACAAGAAATGCTTACCTTCAAAAGTGTGGATTTAGTCACTGGTGTGAACTCTGGAAAGTTGTTCCTGAATCCATCTAGCTTCTGCTTGTTCTGGATTATCTGTTGCAATTAAAGAAAATGGAATTGTCAGTTAGTTCTCTTAAGGTTCATTTGGTTACCTTAACAACTTTTCTTTCCACAATTGAGGGTTCTTGCTGTTCACTCACTCTACAACAACTGTAAGATTCATTAAAGGTGTGGGAAACCTCTTCCCTGATACAGCCTTGGTGCAGGGTACGAGGATATCAACACTGCATGCATGGACTGAAGAGACACGGCTAATGAAAATTTCGGCTCAGAGGCGTGTGGGATGCATGCATACCTGGAGTAGAGCCCCCATGGGGGACACATCTCAAAGAACTAGTTACTGCACACAGTGACTAATCTTTTTTCTCCATTCTTTAAGCCTTCCCACCCACAAGTTTGGTTCTTTTAATCACATTCATTGTTGTATTATAAGCTCTGTTAAATTACAAAAGGCTAGCATTCTGTTTTCCCAGCCCCCAAACTTTCTCTAAAGAAGTTTTAGCTATTTTTTTTCTTTCATCTACCTTCCCCCATGCTTTCCCTGTGTGGCAATGAAAAAAAAAAGTGTGTAGGGTCAGAAATCTCTGCCCTTTTTTGGGAGTGGGGGTGTGTTTTAGACTGTTTTAGTGACCCTACTTCCTCTGGTAGATAGATAATACATGTTCAAAGAACCCTATAAATCTGTCTACATGGGGACTTAGGTCAGCATAACTACACTGCTTGGGGTGTGGATTTTTCACGCACCTGAGCAATGCAGTTATGCCAAGCTAATTTTCTAGTGTAGACTAGCCTGAATCTATAATTTCTGACTCAAATTGTCAATCTTAGCTGGCGGAGAATGAAAGACCTGTCAGCACCAAAGGGCAAAGAGTTTTGGAGGAATAAAAAATTAAGTCTTGAGGGTAAATAAGATGATTTTACAAATTATTGTATGTAATAAGCAAATAGCAAGCAATATAATACTGTAATGTTAACATGTCGTTTTTATAGGATTAAAGGAAAAAAGTATGAGCCAGATTCTGGCCCTCTTGTGGTATTCTAGAGATGCAAAGGTACTGGAAAGCAGCTGGATCTGGCCAGCTGAGAATTCCCTGGGTGTGGGGGAGCTCTCAGCTGGCATAATCAATGTACCTGGCTTTTGCACTGCGACTCTAACGTAGGAGGATCTGGGTCAGGAAGGAGTGTCTGAGGATATGACTGGGTTACAGTGCCTTGGAGTTTTGTCAGCAGGAGTAGGTTAGCGCAGCTTGGGGGCCAGCAGCACAGATCCTCCCTGAGAGCCAGATAGCTGTAACACTCCCTGAGGGACCTGATTTCTCCTGTTGTATCAAGTGGAAACTTAGTGTATCAGAGAATCTGGGCCTGTTTATGTAACTGGAATACATCCTCTTAAGTATTGATGTTCTGGATTGGCAACAATACAATTGTAATTCAGGCACTGTAGATTAAAGAATCAAAATATAAATCTGATAAGTAAACTTTAACTCCAGATTTCATATACTTTATATAACTTTAAATATATTTGGATAATATTTTACTTTTAGCTTTGACAACATATATATTCTTGTTTTCTTGCTTCTATTGAGGAGACCACCACAGGACTCTCCATTAATCTTCTCACACCGTGGTCAAACCTGAAGGGTTGAAAGTACAAATTAAGACTTCTAAGTATCTCTAGCAGCTGCTAGTATGGCATGGAGATTAAAAGTAATGTTGCTTTTGACTTAGTCATAGAATAGCAGGGTTGGAAGGGACCTATAACAAACCCTGTTCTTTGTGCTGATGGTTCTTCCCCCTAGATGAACACATTCAAGATTGTCCTGGAAAATAGGTGTCAAGTAGACTTGTTCATACTCTGCCCAAGCTATGTTCACAAAAATTAGGATTCCCAATAGCTGTTCAGTTTAAACATGCTTGTACTCAGTGTCCATTACTCACAATCAAATATGAAAATGTCTTTGTTTGAATAATACATTCACTTCACAGATCTTAAAGTGTAAATTGTCAGATAATTTTAGTTGCCTTTACTGCAATCAGAGTTTTAATCCCCATGAACCTGAGCTGCAGTTAAAACAAACAAACAAACAAAACAACCACTTTATCCTGAGTCTCTTGGTACCACAGACATCTGGAACTCCTGTCCTACTAATATATATTTTGCATTACTGCATCAGATCAAGGAATCCTGAACTCTAGTACTTTTCAAAAGTATATTTGTTTTCAAAACTGGTTTTTTTTTGTTTTTGTTTTTTGTTTTTTAAATTATCTTCCATTCCCATTAGCCGTTTATACAGGGGATTTTCTCTCTGTTCTTCAGGAATCTACTGCCTGATATCTTAGGTAGAAAACTTCACTGTGTCTCTATCCAGATACAGGCATTACATAAAGTACTTCAGACAACATTGCTTAGAAGATTGTTTCCTCACTGAGCTATTTTGTAACAGTTGTGAGGTCTCTCTTGTGTATATCAACTAGAGTGGAGGCAGGCACAAACTCCTTTGTCCTGAATAGACAAAGACCTCATTGTTTCCAGTAAAAGCAAGAGAAGGGTTCTCAAACTTTGACATAGTGATCCTCCCTAAGCTAAGGAAAAAATACACCTCTGCCCTGATATAACACGAATTTGGATATAACGCGGTAAAGCAGCGCTTCGGGGGGACAGGGCTGCGTGCTCCGGCGGATCAAAGCAAGTTCGATATAACGTGGTTTCACCTATAACATGGTAAGATTTTCTTTTTTTGGCTCCCGAGGACAGCGTTATAATGAGGTAGAGGTGTAGTTGTGCCTTCCCCTAGGTTAAGAGAACACAAACAACTGAAAATCCTATACATTCCAAGAATACAAGTGGTAAAGTAGAAGGGCTGTGATTGAGCTGAAAAGTACAACAAATACACAGTATGTGGGAACTGTCTTTCCTTTCACTACTCAGTAATTGAAAGACCCTTCTCTACACATCTTCCCTGTCCATGGTCCAGTACACCCTGCAATTGTCTGGACAGGAGGGAGGCACATTCTCGTGGGTCCCTGCCCTTCAGCTCTACACTTAATTCACCTTTGTCTCCCCTTCTCTTGTGTGAGAAAATGAAAGGTGCAGGCAGCTGCTGCTCCACCGGCCCACATGGGCCACACCATTCACAGGCAGGGAGCAGCCTCTTTGTAGGAGCTAGCAAGCCCTGCAGCAGCCTCTGTTGGGGGCAGCTGGAACCGTAGTCCAGTCCTAGCAGCTGAGGCTACCAGTTGGCCTCTAGCAACAGCTGTAGCTCAGCCAGAAAAGCTGAGCTGGCGGGGGCAGCAGCAGCAGCCTCCCCCACCCCCCAAAAAGTATAAATGTTACCTCGCCAGGGAGGCATGCTGATAGCGGTACAGGTTCAATGGAATACTACAAGTCCTGATACTCCTCAGGTAACCTACTGGCTAGACTGTGAAAGTAAAGATAAAATATTGGTGTGTCAGGATGAAGTAAGAGAATAAACAGGTCTTCTGATTTTGGAGAAATATGCCAAATTTAGTAATAACCATAGTTATTTATGTTAAACATATATTTTTAACTGAGAACTGGAAATTTAAAAATCATGTTTTGGTCACAAAGGAAAATGAGTTGGATTGTTTCATAGGTGTTTGTGCATTCTCCCAAATTGCCACAGCATGTGACTCAATTGTCACTTGTTTCTTTTTAGACACAGTACAGGAGGAGTAACATTGTTACATGTCAGGATTGTGCTATAATAACTAATTGAGGAAGCTTGCACTGGGGTACATTAATCCTGGGTTTTAAGTCAGCGTTTTAGACTTTCATTAGAAATAAACTTCTCAGACAGAACTAAAAGGCCTTGCAGATTTTCATCTTTCTTACGTTTGTAATGAATTTTGTCCTCTTGGCTACTGTGATGCTTTTATATGTCTTGAATTTAAAAAAAAAAATGTAACTGTGACTACAAGTTGAGGCCCTGTAAGACTTTAAACAAACGTTAAGTTTTGTAGAAGGAAAAATACCATTTTTAAAACTTTTAAAATCCAGTTACTTAAATTTAGATCAAAATATTTTCATTACGATACTTAACTTTCAAGTTCAGAACTGTGTGAATTGATTTTGCGTGATAGAATTGCTAGAATTATATTGAAAATACGCATTTTGTTACCCAAACTCAGTTGGTAACTGAAATTAGATGTATAGTTAAGTAGGAAAAATGTTTCATTTTAAACTATTCACTGTAACTTTCTTGATTGGTTAGGCACTAGATGATGATTGTGCAGCAACAGGAAAACAAAATCAGTGGCACAGTAGACCAATTTCAGAGTGGACAACCCAACAGGTATGCCATTGGTTGATGGGGATGAACATGGAGCAATATATTGCAGAGTTTACCGCCAAGAATATAGATGGACAGCAATTAATGCTGCTTGACAGTGATAAGCTAAAGGTAAGTACATGCCCCTGTGTGTATTTGTAATTTATAAATGTTAGAAGTTTATGATTGCCAGTTCATATATACGTCTTTTAAATATAGATACTTATCCTTTTCCTATTCAGGCGTCGTTGTTGTTTTTTGTTTTTTTTTTTAAAGAGTCCCAGTTACTGCTGTGTTCTTGGCATGGTAGAATAGATGTCAGTGAATGACATCAAATTAAAGGTGAAGTGTATCAAAATAATATGAAAAGGATGTGATAACAGAATGAAAGCACAAACTAAACAGTTCTTCCTCTGTGACAATATGTTAAAACTCAAAGCAACTAAAGCCCCAAAGGCGGGATTTGTATGTTTATCTCAAAGGTGGTAGCAAAATAGGTCCCAACTAGCTCATATACATAGCACAGTAGGCTTCAGTTCAGAAATCTGACTTTCATCCAGATCCATGCCCCTCAGATAAAAATTCAGCCCCCTTTCCTTAAGATCTTACTACTTTCTGATTTGGCCATTATTGAAGAGCCTACTTTTATTATTATTATTATTATTTATTATTTAATATAGAAGCCTTTCCTTGCATGTTTTCTTGATACATAGCTGGGTTTTTACAAAACCCAAGAGAGACAACCAGCTGCGGCCTTGAGGTGGTCATTTTGCCTCTGATAATTGCATGCTCCATGTCCATTCCACTCTTGTTTGTTCATTCATATTAGACTACTTTTGGATTGGCAAGGTGTTATTCTAAAAGGAGGTTTTCTCTGACAGAATTCAGTAAAGTCTGAAATCAAAATCTAGTGACTAATAGCGGGATTAGAATATCTTTCTATGAAGACAAAATGTAGTTTTATGAACCTTTAACTTTGCCATTTAAATGCATCTGTCTCTTAGAATGGATTTGCAACTCTAAATTTCCTATAACTTAACATAGAAATGTTTCCTTGGACAACAGGGAAAACAATATTCAGTGTCTTAACAGATAACTACGGGAAGTGTGGCATGTTGGTGCTTCAAACAGTCACAGTATTGCACTGGAGTTCTCCAGATATAAAATAACACTGCTGTTTGGGAACTGAAATCAGATGTTGCCATCTGCTGATCAAAAATTGAAATGCACTCTACTCACAAATGTTACTGTCCAACTTAATACAAAAGTGTCATTAGGGAAGATGAAATGTATACATACTTGCAGGTTAAAATTATGGAAAATGTTTTCAATTTTACTACATCCACCTTTTAAAATATTCATTTTAGTTGCCTAAAACGTACCTTGTAAGGTCCAGTTTTACTCAAAATTTAAGTTATAAACATGCTTTTGCAAACACAAGACTAATAGAAATGCTTCCATGAATTTATTTGGAAGGCCAATGGAATTTTTTTTAAAGGGACTGCAGTACCTGTTTACACTGAATGCTGTGCTAAAGCATAAGAACCTGGAAGTGAAATTAAAAAGAAACCGTCTATAAATAAGTGAACTATTTTATTTCCACTGTCCTACCTGAGAGAAATGCAAAAAGTAAACAAGCAAAGTAGTGTTTAAAGAAAGATAATTTACTTTGTAGATTCCATTATAATGATCTATTATGGTTTAAGTAACAGTCAAAGAAACCTATTTTTTAAAAAACTATTAAGCTGACAGGATTCCTTTTTATATTAGCCTAATATTGGATTAATACATTGCACGAACGAACAATCAACCCTTGTTCAAAAGTCTGATTGTATTGCTACTATACCTTATAGTATAGTATCACCTCAGCAAGTGATTTTTCAAAATTACTTTGAAAAATGTGTGTAGTGATTTAGGGCCTGATCCAATACTCACTGAAATTAATAGGAGTCTGGCCATTGACTTCACTGAGTACTGATTTCAGCCCTTTATTTTGATTTAATCCTTTTGATTTATAAAGTTATCTTCTATTAAAAGACATTACCGTGTTCTTGCAATGCTTACAATAACTGAGATAGACCATCCCATGTTAATATTCAGTATAACAAGTAGAGTCCCTTTCCATCACAACAAATGGCTCCTAATAAGTAAATAATATTCCCTTCCTAAACGTCTGGGGGGAAATCTGGCCCTTACAATATTACCTGGAGGTTAACCGATCCAAGATGATGACAGACCCATGGGAAAAATGTGGCACCAAGGTGAGAGGCAATCTCAGATAATCAGTTCCCAATTACATTAAAGCTTTAAAGCAGTGGTCTCCAAACTTTTGAGGGTTGTGTCCCGTCCGTCCCTCCCCTCACCCCCCATCCCTCTCCGCACCACCACCATCCCCCGGAGCTGGGAGCGGGGCCGCAGCTCTGGGGAGGAAGCGCCGGCCGGCCCCTCCCCGCCCCCAGTGGCATTCCAGTCCCCGCGCCTGCTCCCATCCCCAACCTCAGCACAACTCTGTTCCCAGCCTGGGGCCAAGGCTGGGGGCGGGGGGGGAGCAGGAGTGGAATATCACCTGGCCGCGAGCCTGGCTGCTGGTCCCCACCACAGCCTGGCCACTGCAATGGCTTCGGCCCCCTTACATGTGGCAGTGTTCTCTCCCTCCCTGCCGTGAGACTGGTAGACCTTGCAATCATTTCAGTAGAGTGGAGAAAAAAGAGACTGCAAGGGTTGAAATAATCCCTTTCCATCAGTGCTTTAACTACATCAGTGTTAGACTGCATATTTGAAAAGTTGAGGTGACTGGGAGGAGAGAGATGGTGAAACAATTGGAGAGACAAACAGTGTTGTGGGATGTGTGTTGTGGTTTTTTTGAGGATAGAAGAGACCAGGGTGGGCTTGCATTGTGAGAGGAAGGAATCAGGGGACAACGAGAAGCTAGAAAAAGGGTTAGGAAGGGAATGAGAATGGAATAATGCAGAAGAGGTTGGAATGGGCTCATTGTGGCAGGTGAAGGTATTGTGGGAGACTAGGGTCAGTGCTGGCAGAGGAGGAGGTAGGAAGGAGCTCATAAATGTTAATTCAAATTGAATTCAAATCTGAAGTAATGTCTCAGTGTTGTCTTTTCAACTTCATTTGTTTGCCCAGGGAGACATTATCACAAAACCTGAATTTCTAATGTAAAATCACCCTGCAGTCCCATTTTTAAAAAAAAATATTGGGCGTTCGGAATCTTTTGAGCCTGCCCCTTTTTGCTTCTATATGAAGTGATTTGAAAAAAAAAAATTTTTTAAATCAAGTTGGATTTTGGCATTTTAAAGGTATTACTGTGGGGGGAGAAGAGGGATTTTTTTCACCCATTAGCTTAAGCAGCTTTGTTTCATACAATTCTTGGCGGTTCAGTTAACTGAATGTGACACTGTTAAGACAGTTGTTAGAGTCCTGCAAGTTGTTTTCATAGGTAGAAGTTTTCTCAAGCTATTAAATATCGCAGATGATTGATCTGAGTTCAGCAACATTGGCTACGTCTATACTTACCTCCGGGTCCGGCGGTAAGCAATCGATCTTCTGGGATCGATCCCGGAAGTGCTCGCCGTCGACACCGGTACTCCTGCTCCGTGAGAGGAGTACGCGGAGTCGACGGGGGAGCCTGCCTGCCGCGTGTGGACCCGCGGTAAGTTCGAACTAAGATATTTTGACTTCAGCTACGTTATTCACGTAGCTGAATTTGCGTATCTTAGTTCGAAGTGGGGGGGTTAGTGTGGACCAGCCCTTTCTCTGTAAAGGAAGTAGGAATACGGTAACAGCAGTTAGTGTATGTAAAGTGCAGCTGCATCAAGGGAGCCAGCAGAAGATTAATTTAAAACAGTTTAATTTGATTGTTATATCACTCATTAGAAAGTCTCTGATACTCCACTTTAAGTGCCAGGTGAAACTTACTATTCACAACAATACAAAACCTAGGCTACTCACCTCCACCACCCCATTTATCAGCAAGGTGGCCATCTCACATTAGTTAAAAATTGTAAATAATCTTCTATCAGTTTACTCCCTTTATCTCAGATGTAAAGAGCTGTACAATTTCTTGCAGCTTCTGTAATACTTTCTTGAAACCAGAGTAACTAAACACAATTTCTCTTAAAGGCTCTGGGGGTTTCCAGCCAAAATGACCGATCCACAATAAAGAAGAAAATTAAGGATATTAAAAAAACACAAGAAAAACTGGAAAAACAGAAAGAAAAAGGTCAAAAGAAGGAAAGAGAAGTTCGCAAGACTGGCAGAGTGGTAGCTGCTGTAGAATCAAGCTGTTAAAATGATTTAGTTTTATTTTAGCACAGACTTACTTCAACTTGAAGAAGTGCAACAAAATTGTATATAATTGTACAATTGGGGAGGTAAAGTGCAACAGTTTAACATGGTAGGTTATTTACTTTAATTTCTGTATTCCCTCCCCATTACATGTTCCATTAAAATGAAATAATGTTTTCAGTATTTTTATATCTAGTTGATTCTGCCTGTACTAATAGACAATTTAATTTTCTGCCTTAAGTACTGTGCGTGCTTTTATGACTGATATGTAAAAACACCATATCCCTGAAATATCCATTGAAACTTATATGTTTGTGGAAAGTGGGATGTGACGTTGGGGGAGGAGGGGAGGTATTCATTCAAACTCTTGCAGTTGACTTAAACTATAAATATTGGGTTTAATCTGATATATGGACAATAGAAAATCCTGCCATCAAGTTCAGTGTGACACTGTTTATCTGTTGCCACTAATGTTGTATAGTGAAAAAATTAAGTTTAAGAAAACAGCAATGTCAAATTTATTTAAAAAAACAAAGCCTGTATTTCAAATTTATTGAATTGTTTTCTTTAAAATCTTGTTTTCCCAGTGGTCCATTTTTAATTCAAAATTTACTGTAGTAATGCTGATTTTTGAATTTCATCTGTTGCAGTTTACTGAAAATAGTATGTAAGTAGTTTTCACAGACTACTTACGCCAAGCATAACACTAAATTCTCTCTGTAAGCTACACTATGGGATGTTGGAACAGGATGTAAACATAAATAAAAGATCCTTTTTTACATATTTTTCCTAAATAATATAGTTTTATAGTTTTATGCTATGAATAAGATCCATTTGCAATGAGTATTTCTCTTTTTTCTACTCACTAGAAGATTTTTGGGGACCAAATTTATATATTTGCTAATTTTAAACAATACTGTTTTTCCATACTTAAAATACAGAGATGAGAATTGCAGAAAAAATTTAATCAATGAAGCACTGGGTTTCTGCATTGTATTTAATTGTTAAATTGTAGACTATTATAGACTTTCTTTTTAAAGGAGGATTTGATTCTTGGAATAGTTTAGAACATGATTTGATGTGTGTTCTTGTGTAATTGCATAATAGCTTGTAGAAATATTACAAAAGCACTTCCTTAGATTTTTTTTTCCAGAAAAATAATGGAATAAAAATGTTAATTCCATCCTGGAGTGGAATAGAAAATTATAAGATCTTGGAATTCTGAATTGCTGGTTTAAATATTGCAATTATGTGGACCAAGTTCTCCTTTAAATATATGAATTAATGTTTTTCATTTTTAATTAAATGATCCTTTCACTTCTGACATTTCTCAAGTGTTTAAAATATGGAAGATTTCTCTGGAATTCAGAAGAGGAAAAGGACTTTGTGGAAATGCACATTCACTCTACTAATTTTCAAATAAAATTTAAAGTTCATATTTCTATTAAATGTCTTCTCTATTTTTAGTTCTGTGTTTTAATTAAGAAAAGAAGCTTATTGTTTTGCTTATTTTTAATTCTTAGGAAATTAGTGAGTTTAAGGTAGATGATTCCTGGCATCTAGTCAATCAATCAATTTCCAGAGGTTGAGTGGCCAGAGGAGTTCTTGTTGCTTGCAAAGGAGAATTTTTGTCTGCTGGGACAGGTTGGTCAGAATTCTAGAGTGGTGCAAGACCTGTAATGCCAGGTAATGTTTCCCCTCTCATCCCTGGGTCCCCTCCCCCTCGGTGTATGTGAGGAACGAGTGAAGGGCTGATCGATGGAATGGAGGTTATTGATGTAGTGTCCGAGGGTTTTTCCTTCTTCCAGCTCCATAGTATCTGAAGGTTGGGGCCATTAAGCTGAGTGCTGTATTTCTGAGGATATCTGAATAGTAGTTTCACAAGCCTGTCTCTGCAGTGCTGTGACAGTTGAACAGGTGCAGATAAGGTGACTGGTTGTGCTGCATGAGTTACTCTTTGAAAGAGAACCTCCCTCCCTGGCACTTGAGGCCTGAAAGGGTTAGATGACTCCTTAGAACTTTTTCAGTGTCCAGTCACCCAAAGAATAAGTCAACTGAAAGTTTGATTTTTATAAATTGTATTAATGGACACATTTATTGCTTCAATATGATTTAAAAAAATCACATTGCAGTTTAATTTTATCACACACAAACTAAAAATTCTAAATATAGGGTTGAATTACAGTGTTTCAAGAGAGTATAACTATCCATTTCACTACATCTGCAACCAGTTCATTTTCTTTTGATACTTAACAGCCAAGTAGCAGTGATTATTTTTCAGTACAGTAATGAAGATGTGTATACATAAAATCAGTATTTTGAACCAGCTACTATAGTGAAGTAAATAAAACATAGCAAGTCAACTCTAATGACTAGGAGTAAATACTGCACACTCTGAAATTTACTAAACACTTAATTTCCACCACAGCCAGCAGAGGAGGAAAAAACTATTGAAATATCTACATTGGAATACTTTGCTATGGGCCCAGAACTTTTGTTCTGATACATTTTGATTGTTAAGCCATAGGTAGCAAAGATACAAGCAAAGGTTTCTACTTCAGTAATTCCACATGAAAACTCTTGTATTTTCATTTTCATTGCAGGCAATCTGTTAGTAATGTCTAAGAACAAATATGGAAAATCATTCTAAAATCAGTTCAATTGAATTAAGTGGAAATATGATTAAAGATTTCAAAATTTTATTAACATGTTAGATCTTTTCAGAACAATGTGTTAATATATATTTCAAAACTTTTCATTTTTGAAATAAAAAAGTTACTTTTAGCATTAGGCTGTCAAGGGTGACAGTTGCAAATGTTTAGCAAACACTTCCCTCCTTTTATATAAATTTTGACCCCATTCTGCAAACCGTTTCCTGTCTGGATTTGGGCATTAATTTGAGCAGGAAATAGTCTTACATTGTATTGCCTTTTAGGCACTTATATACAATGGTGATATGCCACACAAACAAAAGTTACTTCACAACATCCCTATCTATCCTCAATTTACAGATGAGGAATTCACCTGAAGTCATCCCTCACAAAATTAGGATTATAGCATACTTACCATTCCAGCTTCTTTCCTTATCTATTCAATAACAAGAAATCATAGGGTTGTGATCAAGCAGACCTGTGTAAGTCTCACCATCCTCTGCTCTATTTTGACCTGGTAGACTGCTGAAACATAGTGTGTGCTTTCTGGCACATGCACATCTCTCACCCTCATCTATAGAGCAGTTAAGGATTGGTCATCTGAGTTAGGTGCTGGGACTGCAAGTGCTTCTCCACAGCATTCTAAGTTTTTGGGGATGAGAGAATTCAGTGGGATGTACACGCATGACGTGGAGATATTATATGGGCTTAAATAGCTGGTCTGGTCAGCAGAAAAGTTGAAGCTATCAACACAGTTGTATCCCTCACTAGAGAGAGCTGATATACCTAAAATATTATAGGAAAAAAGAGCATAGCAAAATGAAGTTGATTTTTGACATTAATTGCACTCTTTAAATACACCTGGATAACTGGTAGGTCCTGTTGTCCTACTATTACACTGATCTGCTCAGTAAAGATGCAGATTTTGCAATAGAGTTTCTCCATATTAACAGTAGTTACTGTTGTCACCTAATCTATGATCCCAGAGTTTGAGGCTTTACCACAAACGTATTTGGACATTACCTGCAGAAAGAGAGGAAGACCTGCAAATCTTTACTGTAAACCCTCAGAAGCTGCTATTTCACAGTAAGTAAGTATGCCAACTTCTGTTTCTCATGAATTTTCAATACGTTTCTCAGAAAACCCGTAACTGGTATTGTATACATGAAATGCATTATACCAGAGGCAGCAGTTAAGATTGGATTTTCAAAAAGAGAGAGCTGATAAATACTATAGGCAAATACAACTTGAGAATCGTTTAGTTTACAGCTGTTGCCTTGCCCCTCTGAATAATCTACTACTAGTAGTATGTACAGATTCATTGATTTCAGAACAAAGTAAAACAACACATGATTGCCTATTGGAGCTTCTGTACTTAAATTCAAATATTTGTTTCTAATTTTGCTAAATTTATTTAGGTTTGTAAAGTGCTTTTGAGCTCCTCGGCTAGAAGATGGTGGAGAAATGTGAAAGGTTGCATAATGGGTTTTATAAATCTATTAATGCTTTAAATAATTACTTTAAAGTTTCATACATCAATGTTTAGATCATTTGATAACTTCATCCAATGCTCAATGCAAAGAATTGGTATTAGCAGTTCTGGCGAGCTGCTATTTCAATAATGCTTCCATTAGGAGAGTTTAAGTTGTGTGAACTGTGCTCTTCAAGCCAGCTGTGAAATAAGTTACCCTAGACCCTGTATAAAATCTAAAATTACTGCTCCCTAGATCTAGCTACAGAAGTAAATTGGAAGTACAAAGTGGAACAAATTACGAGTGTATTTTTTAAACTACATACTTGGTTTTAATTCAGTTAATTCCTTAAAGTAGTATTGGAAAACAGTTATGGACTTCAACTTCCTATTATTCCCTACTAAAAACATTTCCACATGAAGTATTTGAACCATGTTTGGTATAAACCTGCTAAACAATCCCTTTGCAAACAGACGACAAAAGCATGTTTACTTTTTCTGGACTGTTGTACAATTATATACTGCGGAATGTGGTCATGTCCTTTGGCTCACTGCTTGGCACACACCAGTCATCTGCTTCGTGGTTTTCCACATAACGTTTCCAAGCTGATTTGTTATACACAGGGAGCCTTTCGATTGATTCTGTTGATAAAGCCTGTAAAGAGAGCAGAAGATATAGTGGAGTCTATTTTGCTGAGCATTTATTAATTTTTTTTTATTAAAATTACAAGTTACATTAAGACTGATACCAAAAAGTGGTAAATTATACC
The DNA here is from genome assembly GCF_013100865.1 of Trachemys scripta elegans. Taxonomy (NCBI): domain Eukaryota; kingdom Metazoa; phylum Chordata; order Testudines; family Emydidae; genus Trachemys; species Trachemys scripta. Next base: position 38,246,797 of record NC_048308.1, on the reverse strand, counting down.
TTTATGTAGATAACTGCATCTGTACCATACCCCTCTAAGGAATACAGTTTCAGATCTCCTTGGAAGTACTGTGCGTACAGACGTGATATAGGCAAACCATAACCAAATCCAGCCTGATAAAAGGGGAGAGGGCGGGGGGCAGAGAGATAAAAGCACACTTGAGTTAACTGCATCATCTGCAGAAGATTTGTCAGCATAGCAGACCAATATCTGTACCACTTAAATTTAGAGGCAATCCAGCTAGGGTCAGCATATTGCTGGACACATGTTAGCATTTGAGAAAAGTAATCACTTATATAGGGCCAGAGAGGTGGTGAGGATTCCAAACCTTAAGTATTACCTCTCCTCCCTACCCCAATGTTACCAAGTTTCCCTCCTTTCCTACCCATTTTCCCCAAAACCACCGTAGCTCTTTGTTGGGAGGGGAGGGGACTGCAAGGAGTAAACCCTCCCTGTGCGGGCTGCTATACAACACCGTTGGTGCTATTACTTGCAGCTATCCCACTGCAAGAGCACTAGTGGAAGTACTCTGCCTTGCTGCGGAACATTGGATGACTCTCTCTATCCCCATGGAGCCACTAGTCTGGCTGTTGCTGATCTTGAGAAGACAGATGTTAGGATTGCAAATGAGAGGCCCAAGAGGCAACCTCCTTAAATTTGCTTGTGGCCTACACTATGAAAGTCTGACAAACCCCTGTCCCAAATCGTTAACAATTAAACACTAAGCAAAAGTTAGAAATATTATGATGCCTTTCACTTAATCACTAGCTTAATTTGTGCAATAGCTCTAGAACCAAATAATTTGAATTAAAGGTACTTTCACTGTTTATTTTGATGGGTTTAGACTAGTGGGAATTATCCAATCACTGGATATAGAAAATTAATAAAATAGGCCAATAGTTTGAATGTCATAGGGGAAAAAAGGAGTCCAAGGCAGAGTAATGTGATGGTAACAACAATTGGAAGTTATTGACAGTGGGTTCAATGCTACATTTCTTACATATCTTAAAACAGTGGTCCCCAACTTTTTCCGTGGAGCGGGCACCGGACGACTAGCCGCTGAGGACCATGGCCACTGGACAAGCAGCCGCCGTGAAGCAGCGTCATCGGCGGCATTTTGGCGGTAGCGCTTCTTGACGTTGCTGCTTCTCGGCGGCATTTCAGCGGTCAGTAGGTGGGTGCACGTGGATGCCCCGGCGGGCGCCATGGCACCCACGGGCACCGCGTTGGGGACCCCTGTCTTAAAACATCTATTGAAGCCACTAGGAGTTTGCAAGGACCACGGGAGTAAGCTCTTTATCAGTATAACCATATACTATATACTTTTGTTTTTGTCAAGATTATACAACTGAACAGCTATTTCACTCAAAACGACAAGTATGGACTTGATCCAAAAGAAGGGGCAATTTTAAAACCAGAAGTTCCTAAACTCCTAAATTAATTTCTATCCCTAAATTAATTTCCTTTTCTACTCTGCTTCCAGAAAGTCCTGTACTCGCCCAGAAACAGATTACTGGAACTCCTACAACAGTTCAAGGAATGTCGCTCCTTGTTCTCTCCTCCTTCAGAGCTTGAAGAAACAGAATTTCAAACTTAAATTTTGGTAAATATTAAAAATAGTGTTTTTCTTACTTACCATTAAGGCTACAAATTCTGTTTAATGTTGTAAGTCTACAATTTTTTTTTCCCTTTCAGAAAGGCACTTTTAACTTTTTACACCAGAATTGCTAGACTATTCACTTATCTGCAAAACACGTAGTAGTACAAAGATACAGGTAATTTTTGCCTTCCCAATTATCAGAGGACAAAGTAAAAAAGGCTTACAGACCAGAGGTGTTGCTCGTGACGTCTCAACACGGGGACGTGGTGCAGTTGAATACATATAGTTGAACAGTCCGTCAATTTTCCTCATCGGAACACCGCCGCCACGATCGCTTATCTACAAAATGAATGAACACGCTATTAACTTTAGGTTCCTGTATATAAAAGAACAGAAACACAAGCTGATTTTCTTAAAGAATAAAGTATAAAGGAAGACTGAAGACTATACAGTCTCAAGTTGTCCTTATTAAATCATCGGATCAGACTTACTGTATATACTCGTTCATAAGCCGAATTTTTTTAGTAAAAAAGGGAAGCATCAGAGAAGGGGGTTGGCTTTTGAACGGGTAAAGAGAGGGAGAGGTAGGACACAGCCCTCCCCCTAACAGAGGGAGCAAGGAGAGTTGCAGCACAGCCAGAAGGGAAGAGGTGGGGCCAGAGTCTCTCCGTTTCTGGCCACGCTGCTCTCCCCACAGCCTCCAAAGCAGCTCCAGCTCCGGGGCTGGCAGGCTGTGGCCACGTCGCTCAGCCCTGCCCCCCAGAGCAGGCTGTGGCTGCGCCACCCAGCCCAGCCCGCTGGAATATGCTGCGGCTGTGCTGCCCCGCCTGCCAGAGCAGCTCCAGCCAGGCCAGAGACATCCTCCCCAGATATGGTGGGAAGGGATGGGATGGGGAGAGTGTGGGGGTCCCGGGCTAGGGATGGGATCATGTGGGGGGTGGTCACAGGTTACTCCTCTGACCCCCAGCTTCTCCCCCCAAAAAATTTCCCCACCAGTTGCTGTCCCGGCCTATCGTAAGCAGCTGGCACACCAGTACACTTCGTTTACTTAGGCTTATCTCCATGCCTGTGAACGCTGGAGGTAAACAAACAAACCATCTCGGCCTGCCAGCGGCTTATCCTCATGGCCCAGGAGCCAAAGTTTGCTGATCCCTGAATTATAGGGTCGGCTTATGAACGGGTCATAAAAAAATTTCCAATTTTACTTATCCATCTTGAGGGGGGTTGGCTTATAAACGAACCAGCTTATGATCGAGTATATATGGTAATAAAGAAAATCATCTGATAAATCACAGCAATATATACACACAAAACCCCAGCTGAGGTTAATGATGTTTCCCAAAATGCTGTCACCACAAACATCCACAATTACACAGAATTACTTAGACTATGTCTACACAGCCTGCAGTAATGGGCCTCCCAACCCAGGCTGACAGGCTCAGGCTTATGCTACTGCACTATAAATAGCTGTGTAGGTGGTAATTTGAAGTTACGGCTTAGGCTGGTGCTCAGGCTCTGAAGCCCACTCTTCTCTCTAGGCTTCAGAGTATAAACTGTCTACACTGATAATTTTAGCGCAGCAGCACAAGACGGAATTTTGACCTGGGTTGGGAGGCTCACTGCTGCGGACTGCGTAGATATACCCTTAGAAGCCATACATCCCACTTACATGTTGTGCACTGCTTTTTTTTCTTCCTCACCCTCCTTCCAATTTCTAATCTTCATGTGGAGGAAGTTAGGTTCAGTAAAAGTCAACAATGGCCATATCAACTGAATCCTATGGGTGCAAAGTTCTCAGTGCTTTAGCCAGTACTTCAGGAACAAAGATGCTACATAGCAGCGCAATATATTAGTACTCATTTACTACTAGAGCAAATCTGAAGATTTGTTTCTACTAACATGAAGTTAAATTCTAAGGAAAACCTATATACTACAACCAACCTTGGAAGTCCAAACACTAACCATATAAGAGATGCTGCCCTTAAAAGAAATATCTGCAAGGCAAGGCCTAACCTAGGCAGGCTTCACCTGTGCTGGACTTACTTTATTCCACACCTGTTCTGCACCTCACTCAAGTAGTCACTTCTACCTATAGGACACCTGGCTCTGAACAAACTACAAATCTGGCTATCTTCCATTCCTAAACTGGCACTTTACCCTTGAACAGAAACATGGTTTATTTACATTATAGCTACATAAAGAATAAATATGTTGAAAGGGTAAAGTGATACCACAATCTCCCATTCACATGAGACTTGGGAGATCTTTATGATGTTTCCACTCATCACTGACCCAAGGCTTGAAATCCCACAAAGGTTTTATTCCTTACACAATACATTATCAGCATTGGTACAAACTCCCAGTGTCACATCACCCATTCATAATAAAATATTCCCCCAGGTTCCGAACTATTTTCCATCAAAGTAAACATCAACAAAGCAGTTACCTTCACAGTTAAATCCTCATTGCCTAATGTGACATGTACTTGAATTGGAGGGTAAACGCTTCGATCAGTATAGTGTTCCATTGTGGCTCTCATTGCATTCTGAGAAATATTTAAAATTAAAGTAAAATAAGTAGTTTTAATCAAATCATAGATTTGATTGTAACTTTTGTGCTGTTAATATGTCAACTTAGGAAAACAGTTTTATGTGTGCCCATTTAGAGATTGTATTTCCATTTTTACTACTTTGTACTTGTATAAAGATATAATAAAAATCATATTTCTTCTTCAAAAACATTTCCTGCTTGCTTTTTACCACAGAAATATCAGGAATATCAAGTCTGCTCTTCCCTGGCTTTGCTACAGTCTTACTGGGGGAGACTTAGAGATGTATATCATGAGCTAGCCTTATTTTAATGGGAGAGGAGCTGAATTCTTACAGAAACATCCTCTCTCCAAGGATTAATTAAGCCACTGGAGTTAAATACCAGCAACTGTTAATAAAAAAAAGTTTTACACAGACTCTCTCTCAATTATTACCTATCAGTGTTGTGTGATATCATAAATTCACTGGTTTTCCAACCAGAATCAATTTGAAAAAAAATTATTAGTCTACTACAGGCATATGAAAAAGCGTAGCTTTAGTTCTGAATTGTTTCATAGTGTGATTAAATTACAGCATGAATAGGTTCTGTATGTTAGAAAAGTATCTGAAGAGATGTGGCTTGATGTAGAAGTCTTAGTATTCCTGTATGAATGATTAAGATAAAGGAGACATTTTCAAAGCCTCTGATTTTATACACCAGTCATCTGTGTACAAATGATGAGATTTAGACATCTACCTACCTGATCTGTGGGTGCAGTCAGGAACTTAGATGTCTGAGTCTTGCAATTGCAGGTACAAATTTGCATGTTATTTAAAAATTGGTTCAACATGTCAAATAAATACACATCTCAGAACACAAACATGTCATGCAGATTGTGTAATCCGACTGTACAAACCTTGAAAAGTTCAAAAACCATGTGATAGAGATGGGATGGTACATATACTACTTGCATGGGTTGTCCTGATGATTTTGCTGGAAAAGAAAGTAACCCAGTCAATCAGACAACATACTGGAAGCCCGCTGTTAGTTTTGGCAATATCCAAGTAGTTCAAATAACAAATAGAATCTGGTTTTGTTTTGGTTGTTTTCACTGATAAAACACTGTACAGGGAAATGAAAAGAAAATTTGAATAGAAATCATGAAAACATTTGTTACTCTCATGTTTATCAAAACTCATTCAAAATCTATATTCTTGCATAGTTTTGAAAGTTTGTTTTAATTTATTTGTAGAAATTAATTTTAAAAGCTATTTCTGCTAGCAATATCATTGCATTTGAGTACATAATATGTCTGAACAATAACTGCAGTACAATGTGTTCTTGGATTCATTTGTCTATTTAAAGATCTGCTGATGTATCCGGAAATCTTTGATAAATTCTATTTGTAGATAGTTCTACTCATCTTGGTTTCCATATCTTTGTTCTCACTCTTTAAAACAAACAAAAATTACTAGGAATATTTTCATGAATAGATTTTTCTTCTATTTTGATCACTAATCCAGGACTAGTTCTTGGAAAAGTTTACTGGCCCTAAAAACATTTCCATCAGTTCACCAAGCTAATTACCTTTGTAATAGTCTTTCCCATGCTGTTTTAGCAGCCACTACAGTTAGAGATTAGTGCTGTATGCCATCTGGGATTTCAAATAATATGAAAAAATTATTTTTACCCTAGCAGGTCAAAAATATTGGATCTTAAAATACGCCAGACCTACCCTTGTCACTCACTCAAGCTAGCAGTGCTATTTTACCTTAAATTCAAATCTTAATATAGGGGGCCTGAGTTCTCAGCTTAGCCCAGGCAAGTGGTGGGTGAAGAATGCACAGCTGGCCCTGGATCTGGGAAGGGCAAAGATGGCTTTGAACTACCTTTGTGTTTCCATGATTGGGCACAGAGCCCATCCCTCAGTATAAGATGCACTAGCTGCTATGGCCCCACAGTACCTTTATAGTAGCTAGGCATTCCTGAGGTGCAGAGAATCCATGGCCATAACTTTACACCAGCCATAGGGTGAAGTTTAGAAGCTCTTCTCCACTAGAGGCTCTCCCTCCCCTGAGGCGATCCTCCTGTAGCTGGCTATGTCAGCTTTAGATCCAGGTTGCATTGCCAGAATGGCAAATAGCAGCCATAATGCACAGGAGAATCTGAGCTAGCAAGTATTGGACATAGAACATCAAATCTGTTCCTGAGGCTTATTCATCATCTGAAGTCCAAATCCTGTGTTTGTGATGTCATGATTAGTTGTTGTAGAGATTGAGTTTTCAGAAACAAGATTATGGAACACGAGTGCAGAGCCCTACAACTTCCAGGGAATGGGAAGAAGCTGAGATCTTATTTGAACATATTTCTAGTAATAAAATTGGGAAGGGGAAATAATTGTTTTTAAAAAGATAGTCTTGAAAAATTGTTACACTTTACAATAATGATTAATTACATTGCAATTACAGTGTGATTAAACTATTGCCATGCTTTGAATGTAATGCCTGTAATTAACACTAATTCATAAAACCAGCTGACTACATTAAGGCATAACTACAGTGTAGCAGGACCTTGTATAATTAGTGTACCTAAAAATCGAAATGTATATATTCTAAGTATGAAACATAGTAACAAATAATTAAGTCACATAATTAGTATAATAAACACAATTCCAGTTATATTAATTAGTGATGAGTTATCAAAAAGCATAACTGAGTGAGAGCAGCAGAATAAGGACAATGGACTTAGAGAACTGGTAGGTAAGGTCCAATGTGAAGAAAATCTGAGGGGAAAAAGGAGTTCAGGAGAGCTGACAGTTTCTCAAGAGAATCATATTAAAGGCAAAACCGCAAACTATCCCGATACAAAGGAAAGAGAGGAAGAATAGTGAGACACCAATAGAGCTCCATCAGGAGATTTTAAGAGACCTGAAAATAAAATAAAAAATCCTACACAAAGTAGAAATATGGACAAATTACTAAGGAGGAATACAAAAAAAGCACAAGCATGTAACTACACAATCAGACTAAGTTACAAAATGAGTTACACCTAGCTAGAGACATGAAAGACAATAAGAGGAGGTTCTTTAAATACATTAGGAGCAACAGAATGATGGAAGTGTAGGTCCTTCACTTAGAGGGGAAGGAGAGCTAAAAACTGATGACATCAAGAAGCCTGACGTGTTTAATGCCTATTTTGCTTCAGTCTTCAGAAAAAAAGTTAATTGCAATCAGATACTCAACACAATATTAACAACAAGGGGGAAGGAATGCAAGCCAAAATAGGGAAAGAACAGGTTGAATATATCTAACTTATATAAATATTCTTTAAATTGGCAGGGCCTAATGAAATTCACCCTAGAGTACTTAAGAAACTAATCGAAACAATCTCAGAACCATTTAGCAATTATCTTTGAGAACTCCTGGAGGACTGTTGAGGTCCCAGGAGACTAGAGCGGGCAAACATAGCAGCTGTCTTTAAAAAGGGGAACAAAAGACAACCTGGGAAATTAAAGCCCAATCAGTGTAACTTCAATACATGGAAAGATACTGGAACAAATTATTAAACAATCAATTTGTAAGCACCTGGAGGGTAACAGGGTTACAAGGAACAGCCAGAAAGGATTTGTCAAGAACAAATAATTCCAAACTAACCTAATTTCCTTCTTTGACAGGGTTACTGGCCTAGCAGATAGGGTAGAAGCAATAGATGTGGTATATCTTGATTTTAGTAAAGTTTTTTGATGCAGTCCCACATGACATTCTCATAAGCAAACTAGGGAAATATGGTCTAAATGAAATTAGCATAAGGTAGGTGCACTACTAGTTAAAGACCATACTCTAAGAGTAGTTATCAATGGTTTGCTGTCAAACTAGGAGGGTGAATCTAGTGGGGACCCACAGGGGTCAGTTTTGGGTCCGGTACTATTGAGTATTTTCATTAATGACTTGGACAATGGAGTGGAGAATATACTTATAAAATCTAAAAATGACACCAAGCTGAGAGAGACTGCAGGCACTTTGGAAGCCAGGATTAGAATTCAAAACAACTTTGACAAACTGGAGAATTGGTTTGAATTTACCAAAGTGAAATTTACAAGTGCAAAATACTTAACTTAGGAAGGAGAAATCAAATGCACAACTACAAAATGAGGAATAACTGGCCAAGTGGTAATACTGCTGAAAAGGATCCGAGGTTATAGTGGATTACAAACTGAATACGAGTCAACAATGTGATGCAGCTGTGAAAAAAGGCTAATATTCTGGAGTGTTGTATGTAAGACATGTGAGGTAAGTGACGTGAGGTAGTGTCCCTCTACTCAGCACTGATGAGGCCTCAGCTAGAGTACTGTGTCCAATTCTGGGTCCCACACGTTGGGAAAGATATGGACAAATTGGGGAGAGGCCAGAGGAGAGCAACAAAAATTATAAAAGGTTTACAAACTTGTGAGGAAAGGTTAAAAAAACTGGGCATATTTAGTCTTGAGAAGAGAAGATGGAGGGGGCACCTGATAACAGTTTTCAAATATGTAAAGGGCTGTTATAAAGAGGACAGTGATCCAACTGTTCTCCATGTCCTTGAAGGTAGGACAAGAATGGCCTTAATCTGCAGCAAGGGAGATTTAAGTTAGATATTAGGAAAAACTCTTCTAACTATAGGAGTAGTTAGGCTCTGGAATAGGCTTCCAAGGAAAGTTGTGGAATCTCCATCACAGGTTTTTAAGAACAGATGAGATAAAATACCTGTCAGGGATGGCCTTGGTTTACTTGGTCCTGCCACAGTGCCGGGGGCTGGATTTGATGACTTCTCTAGATCCCTTTCAGCCCTACATTTCTATGATTGTAAATCCAAACTGTAACTACGCTGTAAACTACAGTGTGATTTATCATACTTCATAATACGATCAAAAATTCTAAGAGGCACCTGCAGCAATTTAACATGCTTTTCTCTACAAATATTTCCAACCCTCAGGCTCAGAGTATGGAGGAGAACATATTTTACCTTGACACGGAATGGTAAACTTACCGAAGTCAAAAGAATAAAACTGGTAAGTGCTTATAAAATATAATTAAGGCCTCACTTTTAGTCCAACCTTAATCAGGCTTTCCTTTGTGTGCCCTCATTTTTGCAGGCCTAAATGGGGGTGTACTTTTGCTCATGCAATTATTTGTAGATGCAATTTAGATCACTCTAAATTCTTGTTAGCAGATCTGCATGAATTTACTTTTAATAACTGCAGGAATGTTGCTGTTTGGATCAATGCTACCAATATATTTTGGATGAGCTCAAGTAACTTTAATATATGCATACACATGCATGTTTCTGTACAGTAGAACCTCAATTTTACAAACACCAATCTTACAGATTACCTTTTATACAAATCATTTTTCCCAATGGTGGAAAAAAACCAAAGTTACGTAACAAAAATGATATTGATAAAAAACAAGTCAACATTCCTTCACGTTCAAATGCATTTATTGCATTGGAAATTGATTTGCCGGGGTTTTAAGTACTAAAAAATGTGATCCAGTGCACCATATTTCAATTTATGCACTGTGCCCACTGTAATTTTGAGATATTCAATTTCATTAATTTTTGATTTTATGAACTCCTCAATTCCCAATTAGTTTTTAAGATAAGAGTTGTGCTGCATCTCTGTATGAATGCTTGTAGTCAAATTTTCAAAAGCTGTTTTGTCACAATTGGTGGTGCAAATACTTGTTTACATGGCCACATCTAAGTACCTAATTAGACCATAAGTCAAGTAGTTGATAGCTAAATGAAAGCGAGAAATTGGAATACAGCTTTAATAGTGAATGGATCTATGAATTGTACTAATAAAAAAGGAGTTAGGAGGGAAAAATAAGACTAAGGCACAGAGAGGATGAGCGTATGAGAAAGCTATAGACATACTGTAAAGACTAAAGGTGGGGAGAGATACAAAAGATCTTGGGGAAGGGGAAACAGGACTGTTAAAAGTTGTTAGACCAGTGGTTTTCAACCTTTTCCATTTGCAGACCCCTAAAAAATTTCAAATGGAGGTCCAAATGGAGTGGAAATCTTAGACATGGTCCACGGACCCCAGGTTGAAAACCACTGTTTTATGGTAACAGCAACAACCTTTCGCAGACCTCTTAGATTAGTGATTCTCAATTTTTTATACTGGTGACCCCTTTCACATAGCAAGCCTCTGAGTGCGACCCCCTTAAATATAAAAAAGTGTTTTTAATTTATAAACACCATTATAAATGCTGGAGGCAAAGCGAGGTTTGGGGTGGAGGCTGACAGCTCGCGACCCGCCGATGTAATTACCTCGTGACCCCCTGAGAGGTCCTGACCCCAGTTTGAGAACGCTTGTCTTAGACACTGTGTTAGACCAACAGTGGAAAACTATCCTAAACCTTCTGATCAGACTGATGCTCCTCATTTGAAAGAGGAGGATCCCCAATTTCCACACACACTTACCATTCAACTCTTCAAGCACAAGTTCTGGAGAGCTCATGTAATACAAATCACAAAGTCTCTTAGCATTTTCATAGCCATCTACATGAAATCAAAACAGAAAAATGTAAATACAAAAAATACATTTCCCTCCTTTTTTCAGATGTTTTGTAGTTTATTGAAAAGAACATCAACTAAAAACCAAAATCATTCTGCACTCTTATTGTGGACCTTTCATATTTTCTCACAAAAGCTGAAGTATTGGTAGAACAAAAACGTATTAAATTTGAACTGGAATTTTCTGCTCCACATAAGGATGATATTAGTACAATATAAGAAGAACCTGATTTATATTAGTTCTCTCTATAGATTTTAATGTACCTTTTCAAAATTCTTGTTCAGCTGGTCTGCCTGAATTTACCTTTAATAACTTCAACAACATTGCAGTTAGGATTAATGCTTCCAATGTGTTTTGGATGAGCTGGATTAACTTTAATTTTTCCACCAAACAGCAAAGCTGCCAACAAAGAAAATAACATTTAGTAGGCAATGCAATTTCACAATTTTCAGTTTTCATGTCTTCAGCATTGCTGAATGGAACAGAATAAGCATAGTTTATAATTTTTGGCTGTAGCATTCTTAAAGAAAAATGGTTAATCTGCTTTGCTGATGACAAAAAAAAATGCTTTATAGGCATACATAGGTGTTTCCAAATGGATCCAGAAGATGCTGTAAGCAGCATATTTGAGTAAATAATCAATACCTAAAGATAAATGTAAGATATACCAACACATTCCATTCATGATTTTCCCCCTTTAACAATAGTACTTACAGTGCTGATTGAGGAGCATTCTGATTGAAATGCGACTCATGTAGAAACGATCTAAAAAATACTGCACATTCTGACAGGTCACTGGATCAACCCCAAAGCTTTCTTTGTACTCAATCACACCTTGAGCCATTGTAGGAATTACGTCATTGTGTCGGTTCCGGATTGTTATCACAGTATCTGTAAACCTAACATTAATGAACAAAGGAAAGTGAAGCCCGCTGTTTACTGATATAGCATAGAACCACCCTAGCAGAAAAAGATAGGTCACTCTTGAGTCTCATTTAAACTGAAATTACCAATAAAGGTGCCATATATAATAGGGGGTTTAATAGATATTTTTCAGTAAGAACTGAAGTGAGACCAACAATGTTTGCACAGATCACCATGTGGCTGTCAGATGGCAACTACCTTCAGACACTGGTGACTTGAACTGGACTAAAAGTAAAAGGTTGCATGTACCATTATCTAAACCACACCATTCTACTCATACTCACTTTCTACAATTTCACAAAAACTGAGTTTTGGGGACCAGAATTATACTTTTGGTAAATCAAACAAACAAAAGGAAACATTCATTTTTCTTGATTTAGTGAAAAACTGTGGGTCATATTATGATCCATTACTAAACGGTCAAGGCCCTTAGGGTATGTCTACACAGCAACTAGACACCCACAGCTGGCCCATGCCAGCCGCCTCGGGATTCAGGGCTCAGGCTGTGGGCTGTTTCACTGCTGTGTAGACTTCTGGGCTCAGGCTGGAACCCAGGCTCTAGGACCCTGCAAAGTGTGAGAGTCTCGGAACTCCGGCTCCAAACGGAGCCTGGAAGTCTACACAGCCCAAGTCCTGCAAGCCCAAATCGGTTGACTTGGGCCAGACGCAGGTGTCTAGTTGCTGAGTAGACATACCCTTAGAAATTTTCTTCATCTGAACCATCAATTGCCATTCATTGTTTATAAATATACATATTTTAAAGTATTTTAAAAACCACACTCACCTATGAATAACTTCTGAATCTTCTGCACTTTTCTCCTTAAAGTCAAGGATTTCCTGAAGACTCTGGACATACCTAAAACATAAATCCTCTATGGTAGATTTTTGTCATGATATTCCATACAGATCTTCTATTTTGTAAAGACATTAACAATTTTCTTTTAACATTTCTTAGCTTGTAATCAGGAACAACAGCATAGAGCAGGGGTGGCCAATCTGTGGCTCCGGAGCCACATGCGGCTCTTCAGAAGTTAATATGAGGCTCTTTGCATAGCACTGACTCCGGGGCTGGAGCTACAGGTGCCAACTCTCCAGTGTGCTGGGCAGCGCTCACTGCTCAACCCCCGGCTATGCCACAGGCTCTGCTTCCACTTCACCCCTTCCTGCCCCCTCCGCTGAGTCTGCAGTGCCCTCGCTCCCCCCTCCCTCCCAGAGCTTCCTGCACACCACAAAACAGCTGATTGGGAGGTGCTGATTGGCAGGGCTGCAGGTGAGCAGGAAGCACTGGGAGCGGGGTGGGAGCAGATGGGGGGCTGCTGAAGTATTACTGTGACTCCTTGGCAATGTACATTAATAAATTCTGGCTCCTTCTCAGGCTAGCCACCCCTGGCATAGACCCATAACAGTCATGTTATAGCTATGGTTAAAGAGGCATTTTCATTACTAGCCCCTACTTTCAGGCACTTTCAACTTTCAAAATAATATCCTGTATGCTGAAAATGACTTGTTCTCCTACCAAAAGTTTATTTTTTTTAAGTTTGTTAAAAATTTTAATAATTCAAATGGATAAAAAAAAGCATTAAAACTCAATAAAATCATTTTAAAATGTTTTTCACACTTGAAGTTAGTCATATTTTTCTTGCACTCCATTTTGACAGCTTTATTGAGAACTACGCATATGCCAAGTTTCAATTTTTACAATGAACAGGTTGTAACAGATTGAACATAGTGTTCTATTTACCTGGCCAATTTAAAACACCCTTTAAGTGCAGGGTTGTACGCACACAAGTTTGAGACTGCTTCTCAAGGTTGTTATAACTCATAAACAAGTCAGTTTTTCTATAATATATATTAAAATGTTTTATCCTGTTTTTTTAATAAATTCATTAAATAAGCGACTTTCCCAATAAAATACATTCCCGTAAGTCTTTCATAATGTAACTGCTTAATTGACACATTTGTATTTTATTATATAAGCAGCCGCCCTGTCAATTTTTCACTTTCACGTGAATTTAACACTCATTAAATTCATTATAAGTTCTACCTGATTACTCCTAGATGAATTCTGCACCACTGCACATGCGAAGAATTCATGTCCCCTGCAGATTTTTTTTTTTCCCCACAGAAAATACATTCTGCTGGAGAGGTGCAGCAGTTACACCTTTCACCCACCAGGGGCTGATGTGGCAGCAAAATAGAGGGCAGTCACCACACCATAGAAGCTAGGAGCCAATAGGGAGACAGCAGAGGCTGCTTTTCTCACAGCGACATGCCTGTGGGGCCAGATAAGGGGAGATGGGATATGGGGGGGATGGACAGAGTGGGGCACACAGAGCTGCTGAGGGGTCATAGACTGGGGTTCAGAAGAGCTAGTTGGGGGACAGACTGGGGCAGGGAGGAGTGGGGATGCAGGGCCACCAGGGGGCAGGAGAATGCAGGGCTGACAGGGGGTGCGGGATGGATGAGTGGGGTGCAGGGACACATGAGGATGAGAGCATGGGGTGCAGGGCCACATGGAGACATGGGCAGATGTGCTTGGCTGAATGGGAGAGGGTCGGGGGTCAGCCAGACTCCCCAGCTCCCTAACAATCCCTCCCCCACACCCAAAAAACCCTCCTGTTCCATACTTTTTCCACCCAACCCAACAACCCTCCAAGTTCACACCCAGGCTTCTTCTCAGCAATTTACTTCCCTCTCCTTCAGCTCCTCCATTACCCCTGACTCCCCAAAGCCTCTGAACTGCGTCTGAGGGGTGCAGAAAATAAGTTTTTGTTGTAGTTTAAATGAATTATTACTCAAAATTATGTATTAATATGTCTAGTAGGGAATCTATTTGTCCAAAACATTTCCTGAATCTTTTTTGTTGTCTGTATTGTTACAGACATAATTGTTGACAGGTATTTTGAAATAAATTACCAAAATAATTGAAACTGGTGTGATTATATTGTGTTATTTTGACAAATAAAATAAGCAGAATTTTGCAGAATTTTAAAATATTGTGCGCAGAATTTTAAATTTTGGGCCCAGAATTTTTAATTTTTTGGTGCAGAATTCCCCCAGGAGGACCTGGGGCATCAGCAGGTTTTTAAGTGCCTCCATCTCAGAAGAAGAAGAACCAATCTTCTGGGGGGAACAGACTAGCTAGAGTAGTTGGGAGGGTGCATCTAAGGGGGTAAACACATTGCATATAATTGAGACTCTAGATAGCACGCATATAAAGAATTGAGGGGCATATGGCAATCAAATTTATTCTCCCATATACCAATGCTAGACGGCTGGGAATCAAGAAGAACTAGAAATGCTCATTTACTATCAGAAATCTGACATTGATATTACTGAAACCTGATAGGGTGAGTCACAAGTGGAATGTTAAAATCACTGGATACACTATTTAGGAAAGAGAGTTGACAGAAGGGGAGGCAGGTAGGAATCTAAATAAATATTGATAATTCAGAAGAATAGGACCTGGAATGATTAAGAATTAACATTCTAACCGATAAATTACAAGATGGAGTTACTCGGTGGAAGTCCATTATAGACCCCCAAATCAGTTGAAGGAACAGAATCAGCAGCTCCTTACATTTCTACTTACAATTTATAGAAAGAAAAATTGCATTATGATGGGAAACTTCAATATTGGAGACATAAGTCAGAGGTCTCATGTTGCAATTAATATAACATCCTTGGATGATAACTTTAATTATAATTAAATTATAGTTGATAACTTTCTAACAAGTACACCTCTACCTCGATATAACGCTGTCCTCGGGAGCCAAAAAATCTTACCGCGTTATAGGTGAAACCGCGCTATATTGAACTTGCTTTGATCCACCAGAGTGCGCAGCCCCTCCCTCCCCCGGAGCACTGCTTTACCGTGTTATATCCGAATTCGTGTTATATCGAGGTAGCGGTGTATTGCAAACAATTTGGGGTAAATCTATACTGGACCTCATTCTGATGGATAAAGATAAATTGACTGCTGCCTTGATGCAAATGATCATGACTGTATGCCATTTATGTGCAAATAGAATAGTCCTAACCAGTAGTACCTATACTAAATGCTTTAAAAACGCCAATTTCCCAAAGTTACACAATTGCAAGCAAAACGAGTGGCAGGAAAACTGAAACCTCAAAATGCGAATGTTAATTGTGAGTTGTTTAAGAATGCTTCTAGTTGCCCCAAAAATATAATTCCATAATCAAAGGCTTTTTAGGTTAAAACCATCCTGGTTAAGAGAGGAAATGAAAGTAGCTGTTAAAAATATTATAACATATAGGAAGGTGATAGCCATGAGTACAAACTGGCAGTTAGGAAACTGAATCTCATATCAGCTTTTCCATAATTATTGCATTGGATCAAAGAATTAAAGGACTGTGGCATAATCAATGCCACTCAGCATTATTTCATGGAAAACAGGTCTTTTCAAGCTTTAGCTAACAAAGTTATAATCTCACCCAAAATGATAAAGGTAACTGACATAATATATTTAGACTTCTGTAAGGCATGTCTCTGAATCCTAAACGACATTTTTATGGAATAACTACTACACAAAATTAATGTAGTCCATATCAAGTGGATTATAAACGGGTTAACAGATCACAAAATAACTAAGTAAGGTGCCATCATCGAGTGGAGGTGTTTCTAATGTTGTCCCTCAGGGATCTTTTCTTGGCTTAAAGCTACTAAATATTTTTTTGGATTATTGATCAAGAAATAATGGCTGGTAAAATTTGCAGATGACACATTGGCCCAGTAGAAAATTGAGGGAGCAGACCAGTTATACAGGTCTAGATTGCTTGGTAAGGCAGGCTCATTTGAACAACATGCATTTTAATACATCCAAATGCAAACTCACATCTAGGAACAAAGAATGTAGAACACATTTACAAAAGGGGAACTGTATCCTGGAATGCAGGGGCAGTGAAAAGGAATATGGGGTAATGGCAGAAAATCAACTGAACATGAAATCTTAGGCGATGTCTACAGTATCTTGCAATTCAGACTATGGGGGTGTGAATAGCCGTGTGCACCAAAGTGCTGCTCTGTAATTCCCCCGTGTGAACACTGCGAGCGCATACTAAAAGGCTCCTAGTTCACATTAACAGGAACCTTTTCGTTCACACAACCAGTATCCAGACAGGGGAGTTAGAGAGCAGCACTTTGGTGCACGCTGCTATTCATACCCTTGTAGTCCAAATTATAGGGGAGTGTAGACAAGCCTTGTGTGTGATGCTGTAGCTAAGAGGGCTAATACAATTTTGGATATACAGGGAGTCCTCGGACTTACAACACTTTTCAATTGACTGCCCATTTCACCCCTACAACGCTTGTTTCCCCCTTACAACGCTCGGTTTGCATAAAGTTTGCTTGAAATCACTTCCTGGTTGCATTATACTGGTATGGAGCTGGAAGGGGTCACTTCTGATTGGCTTTGAGGCAGTAGGGTAGCTTGTTGCCGGGTAGGGTTACTGCCCCGGGCTCAGCCAATCAGAAAGCTTGAACAGTAATTGGCTGAGGCTCAACATATATGCCGTTCTCCCTGGTTTTCTAAGCCTGTGTTGCCTGCATTCTGAGCAGCATATACGAGTTTATATGTTTATTTGGATGCTGTTTACAAAATACAGTGTACAGTAACTACATTGGTGTTGCAACATTAGTCAGCTATAATTCATTTAGTACAAAAATCTGGGTTATTGTGGTGAAAATAGTGTATCAAGCCTTGGTTCAGAAACAATCCCCCCTTCATACCATTGATTCCTATAGGAAAAGCAGTTTCAGTTTACAACGCAATTCTGAGGAACAGATTGTGTCATAAGTCCGAGGACTCCCTGCATAAACAGGATGCATAAACAGGAACATTAAGCAGAAGTGAGGAGGTGATAGTCTCAATAATGCTGCATGGAGAGATATTACTGCACTTCAGGTATCAACAATTCAAAAAGGATGTTGAAAAATTGGAAAAGGTTTAGAACAGAGCTAAAAGAATGACTTGAGGTCTGGGAAACATGCCTCTCGTCAGACTTTGGAAGCTTAATCTAAAAGAAGGTTAAGAGGTGACTTGATCTGTTTATAAGTACTTAAATGAAGAGATTTTTAAAAAGCTGACAGCTTCTTAATCTAGCAGAAAAAGGCATAATAGCCAATGTCTGAAAGCTGAATCTAGACAAATTCAGACTCGAAATAAGGTACAAATTTAACAGTCAGGGCAATTAACCATTGGAATAATTTATCTAGGGATATGATGAATTCTCCATCACTTGAAATCTTGAAATCAAGACTAGATATCTTTCTAAAAGAAATGCTATAATAAAACAAAAGTTATGGGCTTGATGCAGAAACTAATGGTTGAGATTCTGTGTGTTATGGAGGTCAGACTAGATCATGATGGTCCCTTCTAGCCTTAAAGTTAGGAAACATCTTAAACATAAACACCTGTCTTTTCAATGTCTTCAACCTAGAAGGATGAATGAAATTGACTGAACATGAACTACAAACAGAAGTGAAACTGACTAGTCTGTTTTTTCTTGAAAGAAAAGCAAGGAGTAAAATCATGATGATCAGCTAGAAGTAAAATACTCAACATTCTCTCAGTCTATCAATATAGACCAGGATGTTTTCAAAATAGAATTTTAGATAGGAACAATCACATTCAGAAGAAATTGCTTAATGCTACCATATAACAAACATGTACGTGAAGAGTTTCTTCCGCAGCAGCTTAGTTTCTTAGTATACTTAGTATTTCTTAGTACAACAATAACCCTTAAAGGTAAAATAATAAATACAAGACAGTTCTTACCAGCTCTGCACCAGCTGAACTGAAGGTGTTTTTAGCAGGTTGTCTGGAAGCAGACTTATTTCTTTCATTATGTTTGCCAATCTTACAGGCAATTCTTGTCTCAAAAACATAAACGAAGTCTTTTCACAAGCATTTTCAGACCCTAAAATCAAAATATATTTGGAAAAATCAGAATATAGTTAACATTTGTGGAACATTTTATACAGCTATAGATCACTATTTTCCTGCATATTTTTGTGGTCTGGCTCTGAGGTTAAATTAGACCAGGTTTGAACATAGGGATAACTTGGATGTGACTCTTTGTAAAACTGTATTATTTCACCTTAAAACAAAAATTGGCAGATACTAGTTACTTTGTCACTGAGGAACAATTATGTTTTAAAAGACCATGAATTAAATAAGCCAGTTGCTTACAAAGAGTATTGTGGCACCGGGGGAGGGTGTCATCACATGCAACCATAAAGCAATGTGGCTCAACAGGATCTGAACCCTGGACCTTCATATCCCCAATACAGGCCTCTATCAGTCATAAAAAATTACCTCTTTTGTTGTTTTGCCTCAGCATGGGAGGATGGACTAGATGATACTTGCTAGGGTAGAGACCTGACACCATTGTCAGCAATAAGGTCTATAAAATGTCCAGAATCACAGGGTGATAGCTCAAGGTAAGGCCAGAGCTCTTTATCACCCGTCTTCTAGATCTGTGCACCTTTCCCTAAGCTACAGGGTATGTGAATGGGCCACATTGTCTCCAACAATGTGCCAGGGAAGATAATGGAGCAAGTAATTAAAGTGGTAAGGTGATAGGGAATAGCCAGCATGGATTTGTAAAGAACAAATCATGTCAAACCAATCTGATAGCTTTCTTTGATAGGATAACGAGCCTTGTGGATAAGGGTGAAGCTGTGGATGTGGTATACCTAGACTTTAGTAAGGCATTTGATACGGTCTCGCATGATATTCTTATTGATAAACTAGGCAAATACAATTTAGATGGGGCTACTATAAGGTGGGTGCATAACTGGCTGGATAACCGTACTCAGAGAGTTGTTATTAATGGTTCCCAATCCTGCTGGAAAGGCATAACAGGTGGGGTTCCGCAGGGGTCTGTTTTGGGACCGGCTCTGTTCAATATCTTCATTAACGACTTAGATATTGGCATAGAAAGTACGCTTGTTAAGTTTGCGGATGATACCAAACTGGGAGGGATTGCAACTGCTTCGGAGGACAGGGTCATAATTTAAAATGATCTGGACAAATTGGAGAAATGGTCTGAGTTAAACAGGATGAAGTTTAACAAAGACAAATGCAAAGTGCTTCACTTAGGAAGAAAAAATCAGTTTCACACATACAGAATGGGAAGAGACTGTCTAGGAAGGAGTACGGCAGAAAGGGATCTAGGGGTTATAGTGGACCACAAGCTAAATATGAGTCAACAGTGTGATGCTGTTGCAAAAAAAGCAAACATGATTCTGGGATGTATTAACAGGTGTGTTGTCAGCAAGACACGAGAAGTCATTCTTCCGCTCTACTCTGCTCTGGTTAGGCCTCAGCTGGAGTATTGTGTCCAGTTCTGGGCACCGCATTTTAAAAAAGATGTGGAGAAATTGGAAAGGGTCCAGAGAAGAGCAACAAGAATGATTAAAGGTCTTGAGAACATGACCTATGAAGGAAGGCTGAAAGAATTGGGTTTGTTTAGTTTGGAAAAGAGAAGACAGAGGGGACATGATAGCAGTTTTCAGGTATTTAAAAGGGTGTCATAAGGAGGAGGGAGAAAACTTGTTCACCTTAGCCTCTAAGGATAGAACAAGAAGCAATGGGTTTAAACTGAAGCAAGGGAGGTCTAGGTTGGACATTAGGAAAAAGTTCCTAACTGTCAGAGTGGTTAAACACTGGAATAAATTGCCTAGGGAGGTTGTGGAATCTGCATCTCTGGAGATAGTCATTTATCTAACCTACTCTTAAATATCAGGGATGGTCTAGACAGTATTTGGTCCTGCCATGAGGGCAGGGGTCTGGACTCAATGACCTCTAGAGGTCCCTTCCATTCCTAGAATCTATGAATCATGTACTATTGTCAGACTCCTACCTCTGAGCACAAAATCGTATCTACTACAATTTTTAGCCTCAGCAGCTGATTTTCTAGCTTTTGAGAATCTGTCAAAAAGTTGATATATTTTGAACATTTTTTCACGTTATCCATGACTTTATGTCTAAGCATTGATGTCCATAAATTACTGCTTTGCTGTGGGAAATATTTGCCTTGAAAGCAAATTCCCATTGTAAGGGGGAGACAGTAGTTTGGGGCCTATATCTGTATTTAAAAGTAACTGTGAACAATACTACAATCCTTGTTCAAATATAGTATACATAGAATGACTACAGTTGTTACTGTGTAATCCTGTCGATCATTTATCATTTTAATTTTTTTAATTTCATAATTTTATTTATTATTTTTATTATTTAGAATAGACTTTATATATAAAGGATACACTTTTGTCTTTACATAATATATTGTAAAATGAATAATAATGCAAAAAATGTTGACTGGATAAAGGGTCCTTTAACTTTGAACAGCTGAGGGGTATCTTCTTTAACTGAAATAGTAGAAGCCTGTGTTTTTGAATCCTGATGGACGAGGGTATTAGACCCAGTTCCCCAGGTATGTGTACATATAATTTATCAGAGATGAACCTACAGAAACTGGATTCATTGCATTGTGACTCCATACCCAGACTTGATAAGGTTGCTAATGTCTGCCTCTAAGATTGTTTTGTGTGTGGCACTTCGCTCTCTAGTGGTAGACTGCAAATCTGATTTTAAAAACTCGGGATATTTTGCTTTCTTGCCAACTGTCACCCATTTGTTCACTAGCGTGACAACTTTGGCCACAGCTGTAACCAGTCTCCTGAAGAGGCTTCAAGCGTCAGCGCTCTATTGAATTTCAGTCCTGGCCTGGTCAGAAAACCCCCTCTGATTGGCTGCCTGCCCCACCATCCCGCTTCCTGGGGGAAGAGCAGCCAATCAGGCCTCTTGGGGGGGAGCCCAAGTTGGGGATCCCAGAAGCCCAGCAACTTACTCGGGGGTCGCCGCCTGTGAGCAATGAGCCCAGTCCGCTCTCTCCACCTCTGCAGGACTGGGAAGGGGAGGAGGGTGCAGAGCCCACCCCGGAGGGGGAGAAGAGGTGCCTGTTGCCTGGGGGCTGAAGAACCGCAGGCGCTGCCAGAGGAGCCCAGGTAAGCCTTGGGAGGACTGGGGGTGAGCATGGAGCAGAGGCGGACTTGGCAGCCCTCAACCCGCTGGTGGTCACATAGGCTGGGGGCGTTCACGCTGCAGCCCGGTCTCTAGACAGGGGACAGGGGCTCCTCTGCCCACGTGGCGTTGGTGGCGCGGTACCGCCTCCTGCTCCGGAGCCCGGGGAGACGGACGGGTCAGCGCAGCCCGTCGGGGTCCTGCCACCCCCAGCTCAGCGCGGGTGGGCGGCCTGGCGCCCCGGGCGGGGGGGGGGGCACTCACCGAAGTCCAGGAACTGCTTCATGGAGAGGGGCGACGGGGAGAAGCGGGCGTAGAAATCCACCTGCTGCGGGAGGCCGGCCGGGGAGGCGCCTCTCAGCAGAGCCCGCAGCAGCCTCATGGCAGCCTCGAGACGCGGCTCCGCTCCTTTCAGCCCGGCCCGGCCCGGCCACCATTCCCGCCTGTGCAGCTGCCCGGAGCCACGGCTCCTGCCCGGGCCGCGGCCTCCTGCACTGCGCGTCCCTCGGAGGATCGGGCGGGCGGCGCTGTACTGAACGGGGGGCGGGCAAGGGCGGCCGGGCGCCGCCTCCCTCCCTGCTCGGCGCCGCGCCCCGCCGGTGGGGGCGGGAATGGCGCAGAGGTTTGATTAGCGGAGCCTCCCGACCTAGACACCACCTCAGAGAGGGGCCAGGACCGCCCCCGTCCGCTACGCCAGGCAGGAACCCTGGGCTCGGCCCGGGCCTGGCCATACAGCGAGCCCTAGCGGGGAAGGCCGGCCCCGCACCTCGCCAGGGACCCCCCGTTGAACTCCGCACTGTCACGGCTGGCCCGCTTGACCCTCCTGGGAGCCCTTGTTGGTGCCGGGGAACTTGTCCATGTCACTTACAGCCCCCCCCCCCACACACACACACACACCCACACCCGTTGTGCGGTGAGAGAGGCGTTGGGTTTGCTAAGCAGCCAGTAGTTTATTTTCTTGGGACGCTCCGGTGAGTTGGGTTGATAAATTTGTCCGTAGGCAAGAAAGCCCTGGGGGGAGACTGACCTCCCCGTGTCTCCCCCCCGTTAGAGATGAGGCATGCTGGCAGAGAAGTGCCTGTAGCAAGTTTGCCCTACTGCTGCCCTGTCATACAGTTAATTTGCCAGGGCTGGCTAGAGACCTTTCTCCAGCCCTAAATCCGTTAAAAAAAAAATTACACCAAAGCAAATTAGTTCATTAACTAACTTGCATAAAATGGTTTTGTGACAGTGACTTAATGCCCCTGTTTTTTCTCCTCAAAATTGGTGACCCTCAAAGGCTAGAAGGGCACTGTGATCATCTAGTCTGACTTCCATATAACACTGGCCATAGCACTTCCCTGAAATAATTCTTGTTTGGCTGCTTTTCTAAAAGATATGCTCTATTTCAGGGGTGGGCAAACTTTTTGGCCCAAGGGCCACATCTGGGAATAGAAATTGTATGACAGGCCAAAAATGGTCACAAAATTGGGGTTAGGGTGCAGGAGGGGGTGCGGGCTCCGGCTGGGGGTGCAGGCTCTTGGGTGGGACTGGGGATGAGGAGTTTGGGATGTAGGCAGGGTGGATTTGATTTAAATCACTCATCAGGAAGACTGGATTTAATCACGGATTTCTATATAAAAGTGTATTCTTGTTGGGTGTTATAACCTTAATACATATTCTTCACAGCTCAGAGATAGATGTAGGTTTCATTTTTAGAATCTGCCATCTCAAGTGACAATCTTAAAACAAATATTTTTCTGACACCTTCACCCAGAAATGTATGAGTACACAGGATATTACCTCAGTGTACAGTATTGGTGAGACCACTATTGCATTACTATGTCCAGTCCACACTTCAAAAAGCCTGTTGTAACATTGGAGAGTATTCAGAGAAGAGCCTAGAGAATAATTTGAGGACCGAATAAATAGCCTTATAAAATGTTTTGGCTTGGGTTACGGAAGATGTCCGATAACACTATCATTATGTTCCTTTCTGGCCTTAAAATCTATGCAATACCAAATAAGAAACTTCCCCTGTACCTTAAGTCTTTAATTTAGCACAAAAATAATGCATTTAATATTAATTTATTAAACCTTATAACATCATTATTCTAGACTTTAAGACCAGAAGGGACCATCATGATCATCTAGTCCAGTGGTTCTCAACCAGGGATACATGTACCCCTGCAAGTACGCAGAGGTCTTCCGGTGGTACATCAACTCATCAAAATATTTACCTAGTTTTACAACATGCTACATAAAGAGCTCTAGCAAAATCAGTACAAACTAAAATTTCATACAAACAATGACTTGTTTATACTGCTATATATACTATACACTGAAAAGTAAGTACAGTATTTATATTCTCTATGATTTATTTTATAATTCTATGGTAAAAATTAGAAAGTAAGTAGTTTTTCAGTAATAGTATGTTGTGACACTTTTTTGTATTTTTGTCTGATTTTGTAAGTGAGGTGAAACTTGGGGGTACGCAAACAAATCAGACTCCTGAAAGGGGTACAGTAGACTGGAAAGGTTGACCTCCTCATTGCAGGCCACAGAACCACATCCACCCACTCTTGTAATAGACCCATAACCTCTGGTTGAGTTACCAAAGTCCTCAAATCATGTTTTTAAGACTTCAAGTTACAAGAATCCATTTACACTAGCTTAAAGCTGCAAGTGACACATGCCTCATGCTGCAGAGGATGGCAGAGGCCTTGATATTTTTTCACCTACCTGACCTGGGGAAAGACCTTCAGCATGGCAAGATCCAGCAGCCAAGTATCTGGGAAAGAATTCTCTGTAGTAACTCAGAGTCCTCCCATCACTCGGAGCTACTGAGAACTTCTTTTCCTGTTGGGTGCCAACAAAAAGGGATTTAAGATAGAACTTTGCCCCACATGCTTCTTTTACTACCTTAAATTTTGAAAAGACATCAGCTGTAACTTGAGGTAACAGGGACTTTCAGGGAAAGGAGAGGGAGGAAAAAAGGCCCTTCAGATGTTGGTGTGGGAAGCTGTGGCTTATGCAAAGTTTGCCCACAGTTTTTAAGGTGCAAGTTGGTGAGAAGTATTTATTCCTTCAGATAAGAGTTGGAAGTGCCACTCTTGGCTTCTTTGTGTAGGAAATATCTAGTACCCAGAGCTGTCACCTAACTGTGGGGCACCCTCTTGACCCACCACTAACCCTAAATGGAAAATACCACTTGATCCCAAGCCCTCCTAGCTCCTGGTCATCATTCAGCCCTAATACCAACTATGGCACTGTCCCGCCATCTAGTCCCCATCCTAACCCTGGCCCAGGCCCACAAACTGGCTCCATCACTATCCCTAGCCTAGTGGGATGCAAAAATAACCATAGCCTTTTGGCACCAACCTTTGTACAGGATAATCATTCAGCTTCATCTCTAAACCCTAGATTGAGGGTGGGTGGGGGTGTCCCCCAAAGTGTAACCTGTGCTTGGAGCCAGCAATAGGTCATAACGTTAAACTTAACCAAAAGCAATTGATAGTCCACAGAGATTAGTACCAGTGGTCTAGTATTAGGCATGGGACTGTGTGACGTTGGGCAGTCTATATGGTTTTATAAAAACTTGATAATAGGTCAATATAATGTAACTGAGATAGTTTTAGAGAAAATACGGTAATAAGTGAATGTAAGTAACTGGGATATGCCTCATGCAAAAGGTCTCTTGTAAGGTATCATTACAAAGCTTATAATCTACTGAGTATGATCATCTGATTTGTATAAATGTACCACTCCTGTATCTAAAACTAGAAATATAAAATGTAACTCTGAGGGCCTATTGTAATTGTGTAAAGAGTGGACCATTAATGATGGTTTGGAATCTTGATGACTCCCATTGTCTGCAGATGGCTGTATTTACCTGTGAGTCTTCCTGTATATGTGTGTGCTGGCAAGTGAGTAATGAAGTCTTGCAGTGACATGTGATCATGTCACCTGAACTGGAATCCATCTTTAACCTGGTGCTTTTCCAGTGAGGGGGGGTGGAAACCCAGAGAGACAAAGAGTTCCCGCCTTATGCAAAAGATATATAAAGGGGGGAAGAGAACAGAGAAGGGGAGAAGCCATCATGAAGAATCCCCTAGCTACCACCTGAGCTGCAACAAGAGCTGTACCAGGGGAAAGAATTGTGCCCAGGCCTGGAAGGTGTCCAGTCTGAGAAAAACTTACTGAAACATCTCTGAGGGTGAGATTATCTGTATTTAGTTTGATTAGGCATAGATTTGCGCATTTTATTTTATTTTGCTTGGTGACTTACTTTGTTCTGTCTGTTACTACTTTGAACCACTTAAATCCTACTGTCTGTATTTAATAAAATCACTTTTTATTTAGTAATTTACTCAGAGTATGTATTAATACCTGGGGGAGCAAACAACTGTGCATATCTCTCTATCAGTGTTATAGAGGGCGAACAATTTATGAGTTTGCCCTGCATAAGCTTTATGCAGGGTAAAATGGATTTATCTGGGTTTAGACCCCATTGGGAGTTGGGCATCTGAGTGCTAAAGACAAGCACGCTACTGCGAGCTGTTTTCAGGTAAACTTGCAGCTTTGGGACAAGTGATTCAGACCCTGGGTCTGTGTCTGGAGCCAGACGGGAGTGTCTGGCTCAGCAAGACAGGGTGCTGGAGTCCTGAGCTGGCAGGGAAAACAGAAGCAGGGGTAGTCTTTGCACATCGGGTGGCAGCTCCCAAGGGGGTTTCTGTGATCCAACCCGTCACAGTAAACTTAACCAAAAGCAATTGATAGTCCACAGAGATTAGTACCAGTGGTCTAGTATTAGGCATGGGACTGATGGTAGTGTTTAGTGTTTACAGACTGCATGTTATCTGTAGTTAGGGATACTAACTATAAAGGCAACTAATAGTCCATGGATGATCATACCAATCTAGGAGTAGGAATTTAGACAAATTATGGTCTCTGTAGACAGTAGGACTGAGCCCAGTAGAAGGTCTCTGGCGAGGATTATGGTTGGCCCCGAATGGAGGCTGCTGTTGGTGAGGGACTTGGTTTCATCACCCGGTTACTGTAAACTGTCTTCATTCTGTTGGACTGTGCCTTGGTCCTCTGTGTTGCTCATTTACCTAGTTTCTTCTATTGCTTGTGCATCAGGCCAGCTGATGTCAGAGACTGTCCATCTGTTTCTGGATGGCCTTTGCCCAGACTGTCTGGGTATGTTGTTTGCCTATTGCGCAGTTGCCTTCAGTTTCGTCTCTCTTGCTGTATCTACCTCATATGACCTGTGTCCCATTGCAACGTGGACTGTTGCCTTTTGCCATTGCTTTGTGACTATTTGATGGTTAGACCCAGACCTACATAGTAGCCTGTGCATAGTAGCCTCAAGTCCTTGTCTCCTTGATTGTAGCAGGCTGCTTAACTCTTAGCTTGGCAGTCTCTTGTCCATTGTTCCTCCTTTAGGCTGGAGTAGGTAAGGATTTGATTTTAACAATATCCTTGATTCCTTTTAGCTATAGAACTTTTTTAAGGAAAAAGCCTCTGTCTGACAGTTTCTTAGATGGCATTAGAAGATGGTAATAATTGCCCTTTTGGAGGGAGGGGAGTTGAAAGAGAAAGTCAGTTGAGATGAGCTGGAGCTAGGTGACCAGACAGCAAGTGTGAAAAATCGAGACGGGGGTTGGGGGTAATAGGAGCCTATATAAGAAGACCCAAAAATCGGGACTGTCCCTATAAAATCGGGACACCTAGTCACTCTAGCTGGAGCGGTGGTTATTGTTGTTGTTTAAAGTTTTAGAAAAGAAGACAAAGCCACGCACAAGAGGAGAAAAGACCAGACGAAAGAGAGAAATGCAGCTTCTTTCTCTAGTGCTGACTCCTTCTTGCAACCTTACTTCTAGAGCAGCGGTCCCCAATGCGGTGCCTGCACCCACCGGGACATTTATGTGCGCCCGCCTAGTGCCCAGCAGGCGAGAGAAACCGTGGGGAGGGGGGCTGCGGGTGCCGGTGTTCTCTCCCCGGCAGGCGCAGGGCCACAGCTTCTCTCCGCGCTGCCCAGAACTGGCCCTCCACCCCGCCCCCCCACCCCCCCAAAAAAACGGTTTGGACTGCCACCGCTGGAACTGCCAAAGCATGCAGAAAAACCCACCCGAACTGCTGAAGCGGCGGGGGGAACCCGCTTGGACTCTGCTGCCCTAAGAATGGACGGAATGCCACCCCGTAGCATGTGCTGCCCCAGGCACATGCTTGCTCCGCTGGTGCCTGGAGCCGGCCCTGTATGTGAGTATTCTTCTGCTGCACTGATACTGCTGTTTTCTTGTGCTTTGCGATTTATTATTTTTTTAACATTTTGCCCCAAAGTGAGTGATTCAAATAAGACAACATACGTATTATTTCAACGCAGAGTGGGAAGAATCCTATTGTTTTATTGAAAATAAAGGGAAATGTGTTTGCTTATTGTGCGGTGGTAGTGTTGCATTGCCAAAAAAACATAATGTCGAACGCCATTTCCAAACTAATCATGGCTCTTTTGACATTAGCCATCCACTTAAATCTGCGTTGAGAAAGGTTTGATTTGAGTTGATTAATTTTCTTCTATCTGCCTAGCAATCTGTTTTCACTAGACAAGTGGTAAAGTCTAAAAGTGCTACTATTGCTTCCTTTAAAATTGCTCATCTGCTCGCAAAGAAGAAAAAACCCGTTCAAGATGGTGAATTGTTGAAGGAAGTATTTTTGACTGGTGCTGATTGCCTGATTTAAGGATTTCCTAACAAGTGTGAGATTTTGTCGGCAATACAAGACTTGCAGTTATCAGACAATGCAGTTACGAGGAGGATACATGCAATTTCAAGCAACATGCAAACTCAGCTAAAGGATGACTTCGAAATAGGTGAACTGGTTTTCACTGCAGTTCGATGAGTCGACAGATATATCGGATGCAGTGCAGTTGGCAGTTATGGTGAGGGTGGTATTTAGTGACTTCACCGTAAAAGAAGAGTTACTAAAAGTATTGCCTATGAAAGGGTGAACAAAAGGTGAGGACAGCTATAATTTATTCAAATCATATGCAACATCAATTAGTATGCCACTACACAAGCGGTCTGCAATCACCACTGATGGGGCACCAGCAATGATGGGCAGCACCAATGGATTCATTGCACTCTGCAAGAAGAATGAATCCTTTCCAAACTTTGTCTTCTCAGTGCATTATCCACCAAGAAGCTTTGTGCGTCAAAGTTCTTTCTTTTCAACATGTCATGAAAGTCGTTATTAAAATAATTAACTCTATTCGAGCGAAACCTTTGCAACACTGACTTTTTAAGGCCCTGTTGGAAGATTTTGATGATAAACAATCTGATCTTGCACACAGAAGTACGATGGCTGAGCAAAGGTAAAGCTCTTGCACGTTTTTTAAGCCTAATTGAAGAGATCAAAGAACTTCTGAAGTCCACGAATCAGAACTTTGAGCAACTAGAAGACTCCAGCTGATTAATGGACTTGGCTTTTCTTGCCAACATCACTGACAAATTGAACATTTTAAATCTTGAGCTCAAGGGAAAAGACAAACATGTGGCTCATACATCAAACATGTAAAATCATTCAAAGCAAAACTGATCTTATGGATGTCACATATAAAGACGAAGTCTCTCGTACATTTCCCAAGTATGAAGAAAATGGTATGCGATGGTGATTTTAACCCATCACCATTTGTTATCCATATCAAACACTTCTGGAACAATTTGAAAAGAGATTTCAACAGTTCACCATCATTGAGCCTGTAGTTGCCTTTCTTGTGAATCCTTTTACTTGCCAAATAGAGGTAACAGAAATGGCTACATCAATTGCGAGTCTCATTCAAGTAAGAACAGAAGACGTGGAACTGGAAATTTTGGACCTTCAAAATGATATTGTTCTAAAATGCTGCACAATAGATGAAAACTTTTGGAATCTGGTTGACCGAAAAAAGTTTCCTGCCTTAAGATTTTATTTTGTATGCTATATTTTTTTATTTCGGTTCCACTTATCTATGCAAAGTTCTGTTTTCAAAAACAAACATCATAAAATCAAAATACAGATCTCGGCTTATAGATGCCCCTCTTGCTTACAAACGGGAATATCATCCTACTCTCCCAACTACGAAAAATTGGCTGAAGAAATGCAGTGCCAAAAATCACACTGACTTTATTAGAAAAACCACGTGAATTAATTATACCTATTTTCCATTAAGTGCTGATGAGTGCGTATGATTAACTTGTGTTTAACTTTTTTAATTTGTTTTTATTGAAATCCAGATACAAGTAACAATACAAAGAATATTTTTTTTAATTAACTATAACTGGCTATCTATGTTAAAGTAAGAATAATAAATATATTTGGACCAGCAGTTCAACAATGTTTTACTTTTTAAAAATAAATAAGATGAAAACTGTTTGATATTTATTTTGTAAAAACTCCTTAATTTTCTTACAGGTAGATAAAAAAGCAAATTCACATGGTACGGTGAAAGTCATTGCTGAATAATTTAATAACTTTTTACATGTAAAATTACCTTTTTTATCTTATGGATTCATATAACCTCTACCTCGCTATAACGTTGTCCTTGGGAGCCAAAAAATCTTACCGCATTATAGGTGAAACCGCATTATATCGAACTTGCTTTGATCTGCCGGAGTGCGCAGCCCTGCCCTCCCCGGAGTACTGCTTTACCGTGTTCTATCAGAATTCGTGTTATATCGGGTCACGTTGTATTGGGGTAGAGGTGTATTATGTAATATTAAATATGATAATTTTCGTATTAGTGTACAAATACAAAATAACCCTTGAAAAATTGATGGTGCCCGCCACACTCTTCTGGAAACATGAATATGCTATTGGCCACAAAAAGGTTGGGGACCACTGTTCTAGAGGAAACACTGCCCAGCACCCGGAGACTTGGCAAGTACCAGCATCAGGCTGTTGAGGGCATTGCTTTTAGTGATCATTCTGGTCACAGCCTTATAGCAGTGTATGCAGTCTTGGCCAGCTAAGTCAGACCCTTATTAAACAGAAGAGGGATAGGAAAGATAAATCAGGTGGAGAAGGGGGAAAAACACACAAAGGAAGGGGTAACAGCAGGAACCGGAGTGTCTCATGCCAGGCAATGCTCAGGATTAAGTCAGAGTCAGTGGTGATACCATCTAGGTCCCTCTCTGGCCCAGTCTGGGCAGAATATCTCTCAGGAGCAGGATGACAAAGGCCCAGTGGTGTCATGATGCATTGTGACGCCAAGAGATTGTGAGGATGGTAGTCATGATGGTGAAGCTCACTCCTTGATTGCCCAATTCCCAGCCAGCCTGCTTGATTCTCCCCCAGCAGTCTTGTTTTAAGGACTACAAAAGTCAGTTATGGGTGGAATATGCCACACATTATTTTGTCTGCCAATTAGACTTAATTTCAGATACACCTGATTCACTGAGTTCAAGTCCACACTTCTCTTGTGTTAAGATCCCATCTGGTAAACAATCCTACATTTGTATCAGCAGGCCTTTTTGTTTGGACTAATTAAATCTGTCTGTCTCTAGTTTTTGATGACTTACATAACATTGCTTATAACAGGTAGAGTTGGACTTGTGTTACCTTGGCCAGCTTAGAGCAGGGGTGGCCAACTTATGGCTCCAGAGCCATATGCAGCTCTTCAGAAGTTAATATGAGGCTCCTTGTATAGCACCAACTCCGGGGCTGGAGCTACAGGCGCCAACTTTCCAGTGTGCTGGGCAGCGCTCACTGCTCAACCCCCGGCTATGCCACAGGCTCTGCCCCCACTTCACCCCTTTCTGCCCCCTCCCCTGAGCCTGCAGTGCCCTCG
This sequence comes from Trachemys scripta elegans, assembly GCF_013100865.1. Lineage (NCBI taxonomy): Eukaryota > Metazoa > Chordata > Testudines > Emydidae > Trachemys > Trachemys scripta. Next base: position 38,215,328 of record NC_048308.1, on the reverse strand, counting down.
CTCCTCCCCCTCCTTACTAGAGCTTCCTGCATGCCACAAAACAGCTGATTGGGAGGGAGAGGGAGGTGCTGATCGGTGGGGCTGTGAGTGGGTGGGAGGCGCTGGGAGCAGAGTGGGGGAGCTAATTGGGGGTGGGGGTGCTGCTGACCTATTACTGTGGCTCTTTGGCAATGTACATTAGTAAATTGTGGGTCCTTCTCAGACTCAGGTTGGCCACCCCTGGCTTAGAATACAGGCCTCTGCACAACAAATATCTTGTGACTTTACTACCAACTCTACATTCCCATTTGCTTTTTAGGTACCTAGGGGAAGACCTCTTGTGCTCAAACTCCCATTTGGTGCTGAATTTTTTGAATTCTGTTGTAGTATACTGAGCACCGATTGTCAGAGCATAATGTTTCAGGTGTGCCATACCTTGCGAAATGTGCCTTGTTTCACACAGTTCTTGCCTGAGTTTCTTCCAGATACTCCAGTTTCTCGTGGTGGACTATTATACTGTGACCACATAGTTCTTGTCAGTAAAAGTGTACAGGTTTATGTAACAGTAGCTGTAATGTTCTGAACAAATCTTGCTGAATTTTAATTCAGCAAGGTTTAACTTAATACCCTTGGGGTACATTGTATTACAAATGCAATTGTGTATGTGGTGGTATGGCATTGTGTGTACCTTCTTTAGTAGGGAGAGGGATGCTAATTAACTTCCTTCGTTATCAGCTTTTGGAGCAACTCCCCTGGAGAGATGGATGTATATATTTGTTCAAAGTGGATTCTCCAGAGGCCAACCGACCAGGAAATGACTCTTGGATAAATAGCTTGAGTTTAAACTGACTTGGTGCCATCTTGAATCAGGACCCTGCTCTGCAAAGGGCCACAATCCTTCAGGTAGGGTTGGAAGGACTGTGCCTGCCAGAATTCATGTTAGTGGGAACTCTGGTAAATTCATTCCTAAGATTAAAAGTATTATAGAGAAACATACTAATAAAGTAGTTTTTGCTTAGAAAGTACTGTGTGGTAACTTATATCTTCAGCAAACCCCTTGGTACCAGTATCTGAAGAGAAAGCAAGCAGGTCTTTTTAGGCAGACTCTCTTTGCTGGGAAATTCACAGTGAAGGCAGGGAACTGTGTGGCCTGGACATACTCCCTTCGGACCAGGGTGAGATGTGGGTCTCCACCCAAAAGAGGCAATAGGTGGGGAGCTGGAATCCTGAGCAGGGCCGGCTCTAGGTTTTTTTGCTGCCCCAAGCAAAAAAGTCCCCCTCTTCCCCCCCCCCCCCGCCCTTAGAGAAAAGCCCTTTTTTGGCTTTTACACATGTTTGCACAACACCTGATTTGCATTGTTTTCCACTCTGCTCAGCAATGGCTGATGATGGCTCTTTAACCTCATTCCAAGGGCATCTTTTAGATTCAAAAGAAAGGTGGGGCTTGTATTCTTACTTGGTTTACTGGGGGCAACTTGTCTTATTAAAGGAGAATCTCTTTTTGCATTTTGCTGCTCTTTCAGCGCATGCCCCTCCAACTTCACTTCTCACCCAGACTGGAAGCGAGATCAGAGTTTTACTCAAAGTCCAAAACCCACAAGTGTTTCCTTCCCTCGCTTCTCCCTCCTTGCGGTAAAAAGCTTCTGGTGTCTTTCCCTTTCACCTTAATTGGAAGGAATGTCCCCTGACTCCCCAGTCCCCGCTTTCCCATCACCACCCTCCTTCCCGTGGCCTGCTCCTGTAGTGAATGCCTCATGTCTAGGGTCGGTAAATATCCTACAAATCAAAAGGGAAGTGGGGGGGGGGGGGGAGGGGGGATTAGGACAACGGGTCTGGGGTGCCACTCAGTCTGTCCCAGAGCCATGAAAAAACCTCACTTGGACAGTTCAGCTCCTAAATCTCACTCTCCTCTTCCAGTCCACGTTCGCTTAGAGGACTGGGTCGATGCACGTGGGATCTAGCTATCACTCTGAACTTCACTCTGGAGATCCATAAACCAGCTATTTGTTCTCTCCCCTCAGGTGCCTTACTGAGTTCTTACATTACAAACCATTGCGGTTACAAGGCATCCCAGTGAAGGGACCCTGGATTGGCTTACACGTCTGTGCTAGCCCCCTATGTGCTCTCCTCTTTCCAGATGTGCTGGCCCCTTGCACACCCCCAAAATTCAGGATTGAGGGCTTCTGAGTTTGATGCAAACTGGTTAGCTTGGAAACAGTACCGATTTCTGTTTAAACCCTACATGGATTCAAGCCCAGAGAAGTAAACCTGATTGGAAACAGTGAGGTCTGCGTTCGGAGAGGTTCTTGATCTCAGCTCCATTGGGATTTTGAAAGTGGCTCTGCAAACCCTTCCTAGCCTGAGTAATCCTTACCCTACAAATTGTTCCACCGGAGCCAGTGGGGTCAGTCCCATTAGTAAGGATGGCAAGATCTTAAAGAGAACTAGACCCTGCAGAAGTTTGTCGGGTCCAGCCCCAGGCTCTGTTCCCAGCACCTGAGCTCCTTCTAGCTTTCCATGCACCCAGCGTCTCTTTTCTAGCGAACAATTGTACAGTAAACCTGGTGAATAGTGAGTAAGCACACAGGCAGGTGCTCTTTTCCTTGCAACACCCGAAAGCCTCAACTCCTGGAAGAGGATGGCGGGAATGCTGTCTCTGGAAATGAGCCACCCCAAGCACCTGCTTGTTTTGCTGGTGCCTAGAGCCAGTCCTGATCCTGAGAGTGGGTGCCCTTGCTGGAGCACTAAAGGGAAATAAAGGTGCAGTTTCCCTGAACTGTGACCCCATGTTCCGACCTTTCCCTAAGTAGGGATGGGATTTCATGAGGCTGCAGCGTCCCTTGTTGTCAAGCACTATACTCTTTGCAGCTCTCACACTGTTCCATGTATGCTGTCAATTGGGCACTCAGTAGAAATATGTTCTGGCTCATCTCAGACATGCCTTTGTCCCCAAGTGTGAAGTGGGTATCCATCTCATGACATCATCTCTTAGATTTCCTGGGATTACTGCTCTATCCCCTTTAAACAAAATTCCATCTTGCACGTACAGCTCAGCCCTCACCTTATAGTAGGTTTTAACCTTCTGGATGCTTTGCTAAGTCTTAGAGTATGAATAATTTTGCTCTCTGGAGCCTCCCATCAGAAATGTAAAGGTTGGAGCATGTTAATAGACTCTCTCCTGTCCTGTATTGTACTCTGGGAAGTATGCTCTGCTCAGTATATAAGCCAATATTACTGACTTCCTGAGCAGAACCTTATCCTCGCCTCATAGCTCTGAAATCTCAATAATGTGTTTGTTGCTTGGGTGCACTCAGCAGTGATTGCTTCATGCTTCTTTCTAATGGCTTGTGATCAGTCCACATGTCCACCTTTGAGCAAAAGGTGAAGTGATGAAAGAGCACAGTTAATAGCTCCTTTTCTATCTGAGCATATCCCCTTTCTGTATCTGCCAGGGCTCTACTTGTAAATGTTATGGTCTGCTGTTACCAGATTTGCCCATTGCGTTGGGGTACGCTCAGTGATGAACTGCCAAAATCTTAACAACTGGTTCCCTACCGGATCTTTGGCGGCACTTCAGCGGCGGGCCCTTCACTCACTCCGGGTCTTTGCCACTGAAGGACCCGCCACCAAAGACTTGGAGCGCCGCCCGGTGAGTACAAGCCCCACGTCTGGTGTTTTTTTTACGTGGTATTTTGTTTTTTTTGTCATCCCTGCTGGGGCCCCATCGAAACTGTTCGAATCGGGCCCCGCACTTCCTAAAGCCGGCCCTGCACATCGGGGTTGCAAAATTGTATCGGGGGCCGGGTAGAGAAGGCTGTGCCTCCCAAAACAGCCTGTCTCCCTCTTCCCCGACCCCCACCCGCATCCTGCCCCCCTCAGAACCCACAACCGATCAATCCCCCCTGCTCCTTGTCTCCTGACCATCCCCTACCTAAGGTGCCCCGCTCCCTGTCCCCTGACTGCCCCGACCCCCTCATCCAGCACTACCCCGGAATAGCCCCGGAATTCACATGCCTGCCCAACCCCCTCCATTCTCCGTACACACACACCCACCCACCCACCCCTCCCTGCCCCTTATCCAACCTCGGCCCCATTACCATGCGTGTACGGATGCCATGCAGCCCCACCCCTTTACCGTGCCACTCAAAGGGGCAGGAGCTGCAGGGCTGCCCAGGAGCGGTCCAGAGCACTGATGCTGGCAGTGCGGCACGCTGAGGCTCTGCGAGAGGGGGGAAGGTGGGGGAGGGGCTGGGGGAGCCTCCCCACCCGGGAGCTCAGGTAGGCCGGATAGGACTATCTCGCGGGCCGGATTAATGACAGACAAATCTCCCTCTCCCAATTGCCCACCCCTTTAACAACCGGTTTGCACGAACCGGTGCGAACCGGCTCCAGCTCACCACTGGGTATGCTCATTTATTAGGGTTACTCTTCGGGGGGTGGGGTGTAATTCTATCAATGTACTGCTTGTGTCACTTGTGTTCTCATATGGAGCTCTACGTCTCTCTTCTGCAAGTTCCCTCCCAATGGAGCTATCCTGCAAGGCCTGGGTTCTTCCAGCCCCAGAATGTGATGAACACACATTAACAAAGCGTGTCTGAGAGGAGCAGGTTAATCAGCACTCCCAAGCTGACCCCTTATATGTCCCTGGACTCAGTCAAGCAGTAGTTCCAAGCTGCCACCCTCATATGCCATGGGCACCACACCAGAACAGAGTATGCCTAAGCAGCCTAGGTCGTGCAGCACTTTCAATCTGCCACCCTTATATGTCCCAGGTTCAGCATGTCCCGATCCCCACTTTCATGTTATAGTTCTGGTAGTAACCCACTTGATGAGCAAACCCCATAGGATTTTTGGGTACTGCAGGGATCTTTAGCTTACGTACAAGGAGCGTTGCTGCAGAGCTAATGGGGAAGCCAAAAAAAACACCCTCGGTGGGAGAAGCAACCAGCTTAACCATAAAAGTTATTTTATTGCCAGGTAATAACCATACAAGGGGACCCAAACAAACAAAACAGTTATAATATTAAATCTAATATAAATTTGATTATAAAAGTCAGGTTTAGAAAACTATAACTGATCACACAAGTCAGGGTCAGAAGGCTATACGTAGAGAGAGAGAGAGATGGGTTCTCACCACTCCATGAAGCTTGAATCAATGGGTGGTCCCAGGTGGTGATAATAGCTGCGGTTCCGGAGTGCTGGAGACAGGCAGAGCTCCCAGCACGATCAGTCAGGAGGAGATGAAGTCCCAATGGAACTGATGCAGATTTCGGATCCAGGCATCAGAACACTTGAGCATGGGTAGGGGTTTTTGTAGGGAAACAACAGTGGTTCAAGGGAGAACACTATATTTGTTTATGGGTAAACTGATGGCTCAATGGAGTATGCCAAAGTTGTTTTGTTCAGGCTAGACAGTGGGAACTGATCATTCCTAGCTATGGGCGTTGTTCCTCGGAAGGAGCCCACAATGCAGTTAGGGACCTTCACTATTTTGGATACCAATAAAGGATTTATTACTATAATTTGTCTGATAACTACTGGGCTGGGTGTGTGCAGGTGTGAGTTCATTAACATCTGGAGCAGAGATCCCCCATCATGCAGTGCTTCCCTGCTTTTCTGGTCCCAGAGTTCCATGCGGTTCTTGCCTTGGAATCTCTGTTCTCCATTCTGTATGCTAATGGAGATGCCTCCCTGTCCCATCTTTGATGCAAATGAGGCTAGGGGAGTTTCCTTAATCCTGTCACCCTTGTCCCAGGAGTTTAGGTGTGTCTTCCACAGCCTTTTCATTGCTTTTTGTAAGTCTTTCTTCTGATCAGCTTTGGTTCAAGCAGAGGTGGGGGGGGCGGGGGAGGGAAGGTCTTTCATGACTCAGACAGGCTGGGCACTACACCCTGGTTCCACAAGAACACAGAGCTGACCGGTAACACTGCTGGCTTTGTATCAGTGTTGCTCCTAGGCCTCTCTCTGAGGCATCACATTGTAGCTCTAGCTGCTCCACAAGTCTGTAGTATTTTAGGTCTGCTTTGCTTATGGTTCCTGGGATAGCTGCAGTATTGGGAAATAAAGTAGCTACTGTTTTCTTTGCTTTTTGCAGCTTTCTTTAATAGTCTTAGCAATTCTAACTGCTTCTAACTTTGTATTTGATGGTTTTGATATCCTATGATATGTGGGTAAATCACACAAACTGCTGATACTATGCAGTTTGGGATACCAGGCCTGCTGAAATATTTCATTGCTTTTGTGATGGGTTCTCCCCGGGGTGCCACCTGGAACTGGGGTACCACTGACCCCACCAGCCTGGGCTCCCTTTTATGACCTACTGCTTTGACAAGCTGCAAAGCCCTCTCCAGCCTGCACTTTCATGAGCATACATACAGGTAGGGACACACCCAGGTGCAGTTACATGCAGGTTCGTTGACCAGCCCCCTGCATGGGAAGGCTACTGCTAGAGCAACTATCAGCTCCTCAGGCATGGACTCCCTCTGGAGTATAAACCCAAAATTATACTGCACAGGGAACTGTACAATGTAAACTCATAAAATTTGCCCCCTACATGGATGTGGAGAGGAATATGCAACAGCCTTTTGCCCCCAAGTTATGATTCCCACACACTGATTTAGATAAAGTAAAAACAAGTTTATTAACTACAAAAGATTGATCTGTTTGCTATCACTAAAAAAAAAATGCAAACTGAACTTAATATACTAAATAGATTTGGGTATGAATAGGAGATTCTTAAGGGGCAAGCTGCACTTGCTTTCAGCTTGGAATCCCCAGGTGTTCCATTCACAGGTTAAAAATCCCTTTAGCCTGGGTCCAGCACTTCCCCCAGTTCAGTCTTTATTCCTCAGATGTTTTCAGGAGTCCTGTGTGGGGAGCGAAGAACACCAGGTGTCACTCCCCGCCTGGTATAGCTTTTACATATGGCGGTAGCTCTGTGTTTCAAAGCTTGGTTCCCAGACCGATCTTTGAAAAAACACTGACATCCCAAAGATGGAATCTAGAGACGTGGTCACATCACATGTCTTCGTAAAGTCATAGCAGCCATTACTCGGAGGCTGTCTGTAGCATTCTCCGGAAGGCTCCCCAGATGGGAGATGAGCTCATCCTAAGACCTATTGTTTTTTCCCCAATAGCGCATTGCCCTGAATAGGCCCTTCCCCACCCACTATCTAGAATGAAAGCATCTTGTCTAGTGGGCATTACCCAGGTGTAACTACATTTGAAATAGAGACATAGTTAATGTTCATAACTTCAGATACAAAAATGATACATGCATACAAATAGGATAATCATTCAGCAAATCATAACGTTTTCAGTGACATCTCACATGACTTCTAATTATAATGCATTTTATGCAAGATGTCATAATCGTATCACTATGAAGAATATGTAACAGCTTTGTCCATAGTGGTCATTGTGTCAGGTTTGACAGTTCACTTAGTTCTCAGAAGTCTAAATAGTATTCTGTAATGAGGTGGTAGCATCAAGAATGTGGGAAATTTCAGAATTATGTTTATAACAGATGTGTAACTCTGTTTCCCCACTCAAGATGATATAGCTACCTACTGGGATTGAAGGGGTTAACTTCTTTCCTGGGACTGGGTAGGAGCCACAGAGAGAGTAGGCAAGACTGGGGTGAAATTAATGAACTATCGAGAAGTGTCAATATATGAATGGAGTTACCCTGGAGAGAGAGAGACTAGAAGACCAAAGTCTTGAACATTAACTTTCAGCGATTGCTAGCCAGTGGGGGCAGAACATGTGAAAACAGTGTGATTCCAACTTGACACACAGACCAGATGGGTGAGCAGACTAAGTTAAGTAGATAACTGCCCAGTGCAGTGAGAGAGTTGGAGTCCTGGATGGTTTGGGCCAGAGATGCAGGTAATGCTGCTAGCATAGACATAAGCAGAAGCTTGTGTCATGGATCCAGAAGGGTGCATTTTGCCTCTGACCGCTTACCAGGAACAAGAAAATACACAAGTCTGTTGGGGAACCTGTGTATTTTCATTGTCCCTTTATGCTGCTTGGTCTGCATTTCCCCCACATATATTCTGGCTACAGGCTTCTGGATACATTCCAGAATAGCTCCAATGTATTCTTGAGAGAGTTTCTCTTCTCCATAATCCTGGGTACTATGATTTTATTGCCTGTATATATGATGGTATCATGCATGCTCATCTCAATAGTTCTAATAAACTTAGGGGCAGGTAGAGTTTCTCCCTTGGTGTCTGCCCATCCTGACAGAATGGGGGATGTGGGCACTTGTAAATCTTTGTACTTTATGGTTTCATAACTTCTAAGGTCAGAAAGTTGTTCTCTGCTTCTTTCCAGCCCCTGTCTTGAAACTGGCACGTAACTATCTGGGCTGATGCTTTTTATATCTTCGAGGTTTTCTGTATTTCTGTCAGGTTGAGGATTTCCTATTCTTGTTCCATTGCCATATTTTCATGCTGCAGGGCTGTTCTGGATAAGAAGTCAGTTACTTACATCTCAGTTCCTTTCTTGTAGTGTGCACACAAGTTGTAGCATTGCAATTTCAGCAGCATGTGCTTACAGGCATTTTGGGTCCCCTCAGCAATGGCTCTTAAAAAATGCTCTCTAGAGGTTTATGGTCACTTTCAACTCAAATTGTTTCCTATCCCAGATTCTGTACTGGCTGAATTGGTTTACCTATTTCCAGGTGTAATGTACCTGGAAGACATCCCAGTCCTTTTTAAAACATCACAGTAATCTTTCAGTGGGTTTGCTGCAGGTATGCCACAGTGAATTGTCTGCTCTGGATATGTTTTTAGTTTTGCTTGTGTGTCTGTTGTATGAGTCATTTTGTCCCAGGTTTAATTTCACTAGGTTTTTGTGAATTCACTTGTTTAGCTGAAAGCAGTCTCTTCTGTATGACCTGAAATTTCAGCCTGTGTACGTTTTCATAGAATACCAGGGTTGGAAGGGACCTCAGGAGGTCACCTTGTCCAACTCCCTGCTCAAAGCAGGACCAATCTCCAGACAGATTTTTGTCCCAGATCCCTAAATGGCCCCCTCAAAGATTAAACTCACAACCCTAGGTTTAGCAGGCCAATGCTCAAACCACTTTCTTGTTCTACTTGTAACTTATGTTGTCCTCATGGTATTTTTATCATGTCATCATGTAACTTTCATTTGACTTTGCTTTTCCTTTGTTGCATAATGCTGAGGAAGTCTTCGTAGCTTACCACATTCACTGGTGACCCACTGTTTATCTGGCATTCAATTTCTGGTTTGTGTGTTTGTTGCCTTTCTTAGCAACTGGTGCTAGTCTGAGCTTTACAAACCATTAACTTTTGCTGTTTGGCACTGCACAAGGGTCATATACATGCAAAATCTCATCCCGAGTCACTGTTTACTTCCTCAATATGGTGGGTTTGGTTTTTCTTTGGCTTTCGTGTCTGCAAGCTTTAGTATATATTCTCTTGCCCAATTATTACTTATGACCCCACACGTGGAGCATTTTCCATAGTTTTACTCTACTGTACCCACATGTCTGCCTTTGAATTTTTTCCATGTACTCTGCTTTGTGCATTTGGTCTTGCATGAGTTTTCGTGTTGTTTTTTTTTCTTTGTTACATAGTGCATTACCTGTGTCTGTTCCACTTACTCTCTGCATTTAGATGCGAGTTTGTTCATGAGTTTTTCCCATGTGTTTTAGCTCTTGCTAGAGTAGCGTGGACTCTTTGAGCATTCTCATTGAGCTCCTGCCTCTTTCATCCCTCTTGCTAATCTATCACAAATTAGTTAATCTTTTAAAAGCTGATAATTTACTCCTAGGGGAATTCTGCACACAATATTTTAAAATTCTGCAGATTTTATTTGTCAAAATGACACATTATAATCACACCAGTTTCAGTTATTTTTGGTCATTTATTTCAAAATATCTGTCAACAAGCATGTCTGTAACAATACAGAAAACAAAAAAGATTCAGGAAATGTTTTTTGACAAATAGATTCCTTACTAAGCATATTAATACAGAACTTTGAGTAATAATTCTTGTAAACTACAATACAGAACCGTATTTCCTGCACTCCTCAGAAGCAGTGCAAAGGCTTCTTGGGGGAGTCGGGGTAACAGAGGAGCTGAGGGAGAGGGAAGTAAATTGATGAGAAGAAGCCTGGGTGTGAACTTGGAGGGTTGTTGCGTTGGGTGAGAAAAGTATGAAACAGGTTGGGGGGAATGGCGGATTGTTAGGGAGCTTCCCTCATGCAGACCCTAGCTGACCCTTAGCCTCTCCCATTCAGTCAGGCACATCTGCCCCTGCCCCCATGTGTCCCCCCAACCCAACTCAGGCATCCACTCACAAACAATTGTGGTTCTGTGCCCTCACCCAGCCACTCCCCTGTCCCTATGTAGCTCTGCACCTCCCTCCTCCGAGTGCCTCCACTCCCATTCAGCCTCTGCCTCAGTCTGTCCTCCCCACACTAGTCCTTATGAGCTTCTGTCTGATCTCTCCTCCTCCCCCACCCCCAGCACCCCACACTGTCTCCCCATAGCCCGTCTCCTGACGTGGCCTAACAGGTACTGGGAAGAAGGCAGGCTCTTTCTCTTAGCTAGCTGGTTGGGAGCTGCTGCTGTGTTCTAGCACCAGTGTGCCCTCCAGAGGGCAAAAGGCAGAACTGCAGCAACATTTTGGCAGAAGCTTCTGTGCAAAAAACTTAAAGTATGTGCATCTCATTAATTATGTGCATGCCCAGTAGTGCATAATTCCCCCAGGAATAATAATTGCATGAGTCAGCTATTTTGCACAGTTTGGCAATATGCTGATTTATTGCTTCTCCTGATTTTTTTTTTAATCACAATTGTTGAAAAAATAACTATAATATATAACACTTTTTGTGGGGAGGAGGGGAATCTTTGGGAGGACAGCTAAGATTTTTACTTGAATTCTTCATCTGTTGCTGACATATGTAGATGCTGTTGCAGCACATGGCAGCCCATGTCCATTTTCTTTGGGACAGGATCTGGTATGCTGAGTGTTTTGGTTCGTTTGTAATATTCTTAGTTTATTTCATGTATCTGCGGACTCGCTTCTCTTCTGACACTATGTTCTCACTGCTCAAGGAAGAGATAAAACAGAAAAAGCATGAATGTTGCCTTTTCTCCACATATATAGACCTCTCTCACTTCCTGAAAGTACCATTGTTTAAGTTCCTAGACATTACCCTTATACATTAGTTGATGGGAGACATGATAATATACTTATCTCAATCCTACCCTATGGCCTCCTCCCAAGCCCAAAATTAACCATAACCTAGGGCTACCAGCTAACCCTAACATGTGACCACCTACTGGCCCTAAGTGACCCTTTGTCTGGGGATGAATACCATCCCCATCCTTAACACTGTCCTATCCCCTATCTGCCCAATCTCTAACCCTAGGCCAGAGCCCCTTCCAGACCAAACCATAACCCTATCTTGGGGCAACGTACTGTCACTAATCCTAGGTGAGGTTCCCCTATAGTCTGCTACCAGCTTCAGTCCCTAACCTGAAGTTGCCTACCACCCCTAAACAGTAAGATTAGCCCCAAACACCCAACCATAGCCTTACCTGAGGCTGCTGGCTAGCCCCAACTCTAACTATATCTCAGGGCTACTGGCACTAATGGTAACAGTAGCTCCCCAACTATAGGCCTAGCCTGGGGCCTCTTACCAGCCCCAATAATCCCGTCCTGAGGAACCTGACCGTCCTGAGCCCACAGTCCCCTATGAATCTGAGTTCTAATCCTAGGCCAGAGTTGCATTCCACCCCAAATCCTAACTTGGCTCTAGGCGCCACCTACCATCACCAACCCTAACCCTCTCCTGGGGCTCCAGCCCTAATCTAAAGCTGCCTTCTTGCCCTAAGACCTAGCCTGGAGCCATGTACTGGCCCCAGCCCTAACCAGGGTTTAGGACCTTAACCCTAGGGAGGAACCTAGATGTTGGAGAAGTGAGTCCACAGGATATGTCATCCAACTAGTAGAGCGGAGGAGGCTTAGTCATACCACTAACAATGGTGAAGGAGCCCATATCATCTGGTGGTTGGTCATGGCAGGTATCCATCAAGGAGTGAGTCCACAGGATATGCCATCCAACTAGTAGAGCGGAGGTTGACAATCTCCCTGTAGGAGCCTGGCACCTCTTTCCCAATCTGGTCCTACATCTCCAGGGTGGTCATGTCCCTGCCAAGGATGATTCTCTTGTGATCCTCCAATGTGCTGAGGAAGGAAGATGCTGGTAGAGTCACCTGTTCTGTACCTGTTTCAGGGCATATATGTTGACAGGATTGAGAAGTGGTTCCCTCCAGATAGACTCAAAGGTGCAGCAGGCAACCTGGCATCACAGCCAACCCTCAGAACCTCTGGCAGTAGGTGTGGAGAGGCCAGTGTCAAGTACAGTCTGCTCCCACACTCCCACCGCCAACTGGATTTGGTGTCAAACTGATGCTAGTCTCCTGCAGGAAAATCAAAGAACCTTCTTAAGTGTGTGTGTCTGTACCCGCTTTCCCTTGTCAGAGCATTCTCACTTATCTGATTACCTGTTTGAAAGGAAAGTGCAGGAGAATGTTGTCTAAGGCTAACAATGGTGGTCCTTGGCACCATTTGTCATCTAATACCGCCTTATCAGGCTGTATTTTAATAGTGAATGCCATATTCTTGCACATTGTAACAAATGTGGAGGGGGCAAAAACCTTTCCTGTTCTTCAGTCCCCCTCCTCCCCCCTCCTTTGTCCTGTTAAAGCCTGGATCAGAAAGGTCTCCTTCCTCAGCAGAAGAGGCGGAGACTGTGTTCAACGATGACTCTCTCAGCCTTTTTATATCTCTTCCACTCCCATTTGGCTCTTTTTTGGATTTTTTTTTCCTGTCTTGCAGAGGACCATACCTGGGGACCAACATGGAGTCCTCATCCTTGGACTCTCTCTCCAAGGGATGCTTAAAGTCCATTATTGGACTTTCTGCATTGGGGTTGCATCATTGTCAAGAGAGAGGGAGTATATTTCAAAACACCTTTCCAACTTAGCTCCAAGACCTGGCTGTGCCAGGGACAGCTGGTTGCAAAGAGGGAGGACATCACTTGCCTTTGGAAGAGCCTGCAAAAGCTGCCTCGGATCTAGACTGTTACTTCTGTGCTCTGCCATCCAGTTTTAGTCATCTTATTACCAATTTACCTGATGCTGGTGTACCCCCCTTTTCTTTCTCTTCTTTCATAGTGTTCAGCCAGAAACACTCATTGCTTTAATCACAGCTGCTGTTTCTACTTGTTCTTGAGTTGAGATAAAAACATTCCCAGGTAAGATGGCTGTACAGAGCCTTGAGGAGTCGTCAATTATTTTTTGTCAAGATCCAAATTTCTTGGTCAAGGTCCAGACGCCAGAGAAAATAATTAAAAGGGGGGAAAAAAGTTGTTGGGATTTGTTCAAAAGGATCTAGCAGTCTGGATGTGGCCTGTGGTCTGCCTCTTAACTACCCCTGGCCTTAAATGACTGCAAAGAGGTAGTTGCTATTTCAGCACACTATAGGGAGGGCAGGAAGTTAACCTTGCTCAGTAGCTGTGTTGGTACTGGCAAAGGCTTCACTAAGGGCAGATATTCCTACATGTATATACATTTTTCCCCTTAGTTAGAAGCTGGCCACTCAGTAGTAAGTGCTGTTGGGGGTACAAAACAGTCAGTCAGTTTGAGCGCCAGTCAAATCCAGGAAATAGAGCTGCCAGGGGTAAGCCAGGCTCAACCTGGGGGTTGGATTTCAATACAATTTCCTGTAGTTTTACAGAAGGCAATGTGGATTGAGACTGGTAAAACACCCTAAAAGAGAAATTGCAGAGTGGAGGTATTACATCATTGAACCAAAGACACTGTGTGAGGTTGTTTGTTCTTTCTTGAAGTTGTATGTGCTCAGTAATGAGGATGCTGAAATAACTGATTATGTAGTACAGAGGTGGGCAAACTACAGCCCACGGGACCCTCCTGCCTGGCCCCTGAGCTCCTGGCCCCTCCCCTGCTGTTCCCACTCACCCCGCCGCCAGCGCAATACTCTGGGCAGTGGGACTGCAAGCTCCTGGGGCAGCACAGCTGCAGAGCCAGGGCCTGACCTGGTGCTCTGTGCTGCGGGATGGTGTGGCTGACTCGAGCTGGGCAGCGCAGCTGCCTGTCCTGCTGCTCTGGTGGCACAGGTGTAGCGCCACCAGCCACCGGTGCTCCAGGCAGCATGGTAAGGGGCTGGGAACAGTCAGAGGGCAGGGGTAGTCAGGAAGGAGTGAGGAGGTTGGATGGGGTGACTGGGGTCCAGGGGCTGTCAGGGAATAGGGGGGCGGGAGCTGGGCTATGCCTCCCCTAACCGGCCCTCCATACAATTTTGGAACCCAGGTGCAGCCCTCAGGCCAAAATTTGCCCGCCCCTGCTGTAGTACAACTAAATGTTTTGTTTAATCATCAGTATAATACCCAGGGCAAGCCTCTGTGAAAGCAGATCTCCAAAAGTCCCAATTTCTATCCCTGTATTTATTTTGTAAGGTTTTATAGATACATGTACTTCTGGGTGTAGGCCCTTTAGATATATTCTTTATTTTAAAGGAAAATAACAGTGATATTAGTTCAGCTAGGGTGCATTATAACTGCTGGTTTATCTTTTGGAGTGTTTATTCACAAAAAGGAATTTGAAATTTGTGTGCACATACCTGTAGCTATCTTATGGTAAAGACTAGTACTGGATCTCTAAGAAGAGAGAGAAAAAGTGAAATGTATTGTTTCTACTGTGAGGGTTCCTATAGAAAGTGCAGCTGTAGTCTCTTGCAAGGATAGGAATTCATGATCTGTGCAAACACTTTAAATTAGAGGAATTCTGTGCTACAGAATTGGCAAGTAAATTGACTTACCTCCCCTCTGCCTAGGTTACATGAGGAAGGAGACATTAAAAGGTGCTCAGTTACTGCCCTAAAAAAACCTTAGTTAGCAAAGATATGGGTGGGAGCAAAGCAACCGGCCACTGACTGCTCTAGTGGAGGCAGCAGCTGTGCACGGGGGCAAGCTAGCCATCTCTGCAAACTGCTGTGACAAGGGGACAGCCCATGTGCCACAGAACTGTGAGTGATACTGGGCTGCAGAAAGTCGAAGTGTCTCATGTATACAAGGCCTCTGTATCAGACTACTTGGAGGGGGTGAGGCCAGTAGAATTTGGCATGAATACCTAAATGTAGCATGTAAATCCTTCCCCTTTTTATAGATAACCCAGTGATTTTTAAGTAGACTAGTAATAAATTAAATGGTTCATCATCATGTACAGTTCCTATTTCTCACTTTAATTCGTCTGAAAATTACATATAGAGCAGGCTGGCTTTAGTTATAACACATTGGTGAGCTGTGAAATCTAAGCACCACTTACAGAAACTCAGTTGCTAATGCTTATTTTATGTTACATAATTAACAGTCGCTAAAAGAAACTTGTCCTGGAAGAAATATAGTAGCAAGATCAAGGCAATGTGTATTTTAATTAAAAAAATTCACACTTTTATACAAATATCCACAGGTAATTTCTAATCCTGGAATGATTTAGCATTACTAATTGTGTGTATGAGAGGATAGAATACTCATGACATGACATGAGATGATATTTTCAATAGTCCTAAATTTAACACTGCCAAGACATTTATTATTTTGCTCTTTATAATAAGAGGGTGCCCCATACCTAACCATATGTTTTGTTTTAATAAGGGCTGCAACAGTCTCAAAATTCCCACTTCTTAGCAACTGATGAGCTCAGTTTCTTGGGGTTTTGAGCCACTGGGCAAAGGAGCTGGGATTTTAAACACTGCTGTAGCTCTCAGTAGGGAGACAGACTGGCAGTATGCAGTAAACAGCTATGTAAACACACATGTTGCAGAACAGGGGTCACAATGTAATTTTGGAAGTATATGATGGGGGGGGGGGAAGGAGAGGAGGAAAATTATACATGAGACCTGTTAACCTTGAAGCAAAAGAATGCAGCTTCTAAAATAACATTTTTAAAGAAACAAAGCTTCAGAAAGCCTGACTGAATGAAAGAAATGAATTGTAGTACAAAACAAAACCCGCCCACACAATTGATGACCAGTCTTGCTTGCTTCAGTCACCCCAGCAGTCTGCATTAGAACAATGGACTTCTGGGGGAAGGTAAAGCCAGCAGCTTGTAAAGAAAATACTTTTACAAGTTTTTGCATAATTCTCATCCCTATGCAAAACAATTATGCACACAGATCATTAGTATTTTTTATATGGAATAAGAAATCTTAATTCTTATTTAAATAGTACCAACATTTTAGAATGTAGGTTAAAAAACCCAATAAACTCTTTAAATAGCTCTTATGTTACAACAATTGGTTACGGAGCAGCACAACATTGTGTCACTATTCTTACAATTAACATTTAGATATATTTAGGACATCACTCAGTAGTCTCAAAAGGGATCAGTGCAGATCCATTGTTAAGGACAGATAGGAGCTTATGTTTTCTTTCAAGTGCTATATAACATTTTCAGTAGTAGACACACCTTTCTCAACATGAAATCCATACGGAGCTGGAAAATTGTTTCCAGAAGCACCTTTCTTTTTGTATTAAGTATAAAAATTAGATAGAAAAACCTATACATTTTGGATGTACAAAAGAAAATTTAAATATTCTCAATTAACACAAACATGTTACAGGAACATAATTAGTCATAGAAATGAAGGGCTGCAAGGGGCCTTGAAGTCAAGCCCAGACCAAGTAAAACCTAGACCATGCCTGACTGGTGTTCTTAAAATCCCCCCACTGAGGGGATTCCATAGCCTCACTTGGAAGCTTATTCCAGAGCTTAACTACCCTTATAATTAGAAAGTGGTTGTGGGTTTTTTTTTTTTTTTCTTTCCTAATATCTAACCTCAATCTTCCTTGCTGTGATTAATCCCATTGTTCCTTGTCCTGCCTTCAAAAGACAAAGAACAATTAATCATTGTTCTCTTTACAACAGAGTTTAACATTTGAAGACCTATTATTAGGTTCCCCCTTCTCCCCTCAGTCTTCTTTTCTCAAAACTAAATACATGCCCAGGATTGTTTTTTTTTTTTTTTTTTTTTAAATATATACCTGTTGCTCATAAGTCAGGTTTTCTAAACATTTTCATTTTTGTTGCTCTCCTCTGGACTCTCACCAATTTGTCCACATCTTTCCGAAATCCCTGCTGCATAAACAGAAATAAGAAAAAATGCCCCCACAGACTACCGGCGTGAATGTTTATATTTCCAAGGATGCGTCAGTGATTGAAATTTACTTTTTAAAAAAAGCACTGGCACTCTTTAAATGCAGTGAAAGCTTCACGTCTAACTGGACTTTCATATCCTATTTAAGAACATCCATATCAATTTTAAAGTTCACTTAAAGTCTTCGGCCTCATTAGTCAAAGACAAATGGTTGCTGATAAAAAAAAATAAATATAAGAATTACTAAAATATATACAGAAACATACAACTAATCTTCAAGCTTTTTTTTTTTTTTTTTAAACCTGTGTATATTTGGTGTGAGAAACATAGCAACATGACCTATTGCACATTTAATTTAAGACACTTTAGGTTAAGCCCTAACTACCATAGCTGCAGTCTCTTATGACTAGAATAGCACATTCACAGATTCCCCAAATTCTATTTGAATAAAGTGAGTCAAGGCTACAGTGTGTTTATAATAGATTGCATATTGTGATAGAAGTTTGGAAAATATATTTGGGACCAGATCCTGCATTCCTTGCACATCCATTGACTTTAGGAATGTAGAAAAGGACTTTTGTGACATCATTATAAACTAAATGTGCATATTTCATAGAATGCTCAGTTCAATGCACCAATTTTGCCTCTGTCTCTGACTATCTGGAAGTTTAAATAATGCAGATAAATCAGTCAAGCAATCTTAAAATTTAGCTGTGCAAAACAAAAGCTTCAATATAAGTAAAAATATCTACAATCAAAAATATAGGTCCATATTGTATGTAGGTCTGAGTCCATCAGTATTCCATTAATGAAGAAATATTAAAATCTGAATTTGGAGTTGAGGGGGAAAATTTTCCCTATGAGTAACTTTCATTTTCATTCCATTTTGTAATCCATTGTTTTTTCTCAAGATTCTCTTTATGTTTCCCATCTTTGATCTGTCGCTCCTCTTTCCGAATTCTTACAGCATGGTATCGGGGGACACTGTCATCGTACCTGGAGCGCTGGAAGAATCCACACTAGGAAAGGGAACAGTTTAGGATTAAATTACAATCAAAGTACTGTAAGTATAAATGTCAAACTCTTTGCTTGCATTAGTACAAAAGAAATGGCTTATCTCAAGAAAGAAGTGACAGGCAAGGTAACTGAAAAGTTTAAAAAAAAAAAAAAAATGCACACCAAAAAGTGTCTACAGATGTGAAACTGAGCCAAAGTCTATAAATTACAACTATCAGCAGCAAGTGAAAGCAAACTGCACAATCCAACAATTCAAGAGAGCGTAAAACAAATTCCTTCCATTAATTTTGTATGGCTAATTTTAGATGCACAGTCCTGCAGCATTGTGCATTAATTCCTGTTGCCTTCTGTAGGATTACTCGTGTGGGTATGTCTATGCTATAGTGCTGCTGCTGCGCCACCATCACACTGCAGCGTAGTCACTTCCTGCATTGACAGAAGGGTTTTTTTTCCATTGTAGTTAATCCACCTCTCTCAGAGGCAGTAGGTAATTAGATAGAAGAATTTTTCCATTGTCCTAGCTGCAGCTCCGCTGACAGTTAATTCACAGACTTGAGCAACATAGCTAATTTGTATCTGTAGACTAGGCCTTTGCATTGCAAGATTAAAACCCCGGTTCAGGAAAGCATCCCTGTGAAAATATGGCAATTCCTTGAAAAATCCTTATCGAATTAAGTAAGTATCTTTGGAGGCAGTTGTATTAAATGCAGAGTTTGTGTGGGTCAGGAAGGAGATGTGATGTGAGGCCTGGGAGATCAAAGGACTATATGGAAAATGTGCCACACAAGAATGGACTTCTGGGCCAAGAAGTGTGAAGTGAATTTTCTGGGGAATACCTAGGGGGAGAGGTTAATGCAAACTCCCTAACCTTTGGTTATACAAACTCTTAGCCTTTTAAATTTATGTGCAGAGGAATGGGATCCCAAGCCCAAAATGCATAAAGAAACAGCTGAACTGCCCAGCATGGGTTCTTCTGAATTTGTAAACCATGGAAAACCCAGTTGTGTGTTTTGAAGGACTGACACACATCAGAGCCTGATCTAGGAGTGACCTCTGGTAAGCTTTGTATTGTTTTTAATGTCTTCTCTGTAATGCTTTCACATTAATAAATGTGTTTGCTTAGGAAGAGCTGTGTGCTACCAAACTGTTCATAGCCTTTGGAGAGAAAGCAAAGTGCAGATGCTAGCCTGTCTAGGCAGTCTTGCTCAAAATATCCAAGTGTAGAGAGGGAACTGAGAAGCCTTGTTACCCATGGTCAGGAGGGAAAGAGAAGAGCTGCCCACAAGAGTTGATGGCTGGGAGTTCAGAACCTTTAAGTGAGTGACCTCAGGAATACAGGTGCAGTTAATCTGAAATGGTGATAACTCCTAGTTGAGAGAGCATTTAAATACATTCTTAAAGTTAATTGTGTGCATGCAGTACCTTCCTGAATCTGGGTATAATCCAGTTCCCATTGAAGTCAATTGAAAAACTCCCACTAACTTCAGTAGGCATTAGATTAGGGTCTCAGTTTTTGAGCTCCTAATTTAGTGATTTAAGCTCCTAAAACTTAAACAAACAACTATATTCATAATGTGTTTGATAACTACATATATCTTTATCAAGTGAGTCTTGTTTATTTTAATCAAATATTGGCTTCACTGATTATAGGGTACAATTTATTTTGTTCATTCATCTGTAGACTCAAACTGAGGAGTCAAGGGATGCATTGCATTTGATTAGTTGGCCAGGGCATTCCAAGTCTCTAAGGGAAATCTATTTTTATTAGTAAAAAGAGTGCAAGATTGCAGGGTCAGAGTGGCAGATGTTCTCCATTAAAAACTGAATGAAGAAAAGCTGTGAGGCCCTGGTCTTTCACAGTTATATATGCACACACTTAACAGTCCCATTGCAGTCAAGGTTAAGCACATGAGAATGGCTTTGCAGGATCACGGCCTTAGAAATGAAGAGATATGCAGACAAAGAGTAGAGAGAATTTACTACAAAAGCTTTCTGACCAGAATACTTAAATTCAGTGGTCTACTGCAAACTCGTAAGAAATATTGCTCTTTAATTATATAGTACTGAAAAAATAGTCACTTTAAAGATGATAAATGGTAGGAGAAAAAGTTGTCACCAGTATTCCAAAGTCTGGCGCTGTTCAAAGTTTTGGTTCAAGCTCATCTCTATTATCTACACTTTCAATGTGTGCACAGTGTTGACAGATTTTAGTTAGATCCCAAAGCATCATCATCATCTCACACACACACACACACACTCTTATGATTTCCTATGCTGAGCAAAATTTACGAAAAGCATAAAACATCTGTCAGTTTTCTGGAGAAAAAAAACGTGTTCAGATCACAGCAGAGTATATTTTAGAATGTCTTAAGAAGTAACCAAAAACCCATTAAACCTTTATCAGTTTCCACAGCAATTTAAAAATAATTATAAGGAAATGCCTTTTCATCATGAGTAGCACAAGGCTTTTAGCATGCATAAGAGGTTAATAAAGCAATTTATGTAACATCCAAATATCAGGAAACACTAACACAAAACCAGTAAACTTTATTTTACATCTTAAAACTTTACTCTCTGTAGTTACCATGTGTAAAGTTTGAAACTTTAAAAAACTTAGTATACAAATGCTCGATAAGTAATTATTTCAGTGTGTAGAATTCCACTGTAGTGGTTAGGATTTTTTGTTGAAACATACACACAAAAAGCATTCAAAGTAATATGTAAGAGCCTGTGTCTCTTCTCATGCTCTGAAAAAGGTGATTATAAACAGAGTAAGCAAGCAGATATTGATATTTTGAAACCCAGCCGCAAGCTTCCCATTGTTAGCCACCACAACCATAGCATGTCCCACAGCTAGAAATTAAAAAATATTGATCAATTACCAATTACAGAAGTAGATCAATACTATGCATCAGAAGTAAGCCTCTCTTTATCAGATGGCTGAGTATGGATCTCAGCCTTGTGATATGTGGCATCATAATGATTTTTCTTACTTCTCTTGAAGAAACCACACTACAAGGAAGCAAGGTATTTAGTCAATTTTATGGATTGGTATGTAAAGGAAAAAAGTGACAGCCTATTAAACAATTTTAAAGCCAATTCACAAGACAATCAAATGGAATGGACAGTAATTCTTATCATCCCTTTCACAAGTGCCTCAACTGTGAACATAGGTGAGGGTGGAAAAAGGTATTTCAAAACACTTCCCAGGATATCATGTCCCTTTATGCAGAACCAAAAAAAACCCACCACCATCACCTCTAGAAGAGAGAGAATTTGTTACATCACGTTGTAGTTGCTGACTAATCTGTCAGCATCCTAGGGCACCTTGATGTCGACAGCATGCAGAGTCACAAATCTTAGCCAGTTGTTTAGCGAGCATTTTAAAATATAAGACAGTATTGCAAAAATACAGATTAAGTATTAACTACTAACCCTAGTACTACAGAACACCAGGACATTATTTGAGAACCAAGAGTTTATGGATTGGCTCCAAATAAAGAATACACCAGGTAAGAGAAGGAATACCACCATTTTTACACATTTTAAGACACCCGTACAATGCTCAAATGATAGAAACACGAATGGGTCACATTAGGTCCCAAAAGACAAGTGGAAATTTATTGTACTTTCACCCAAAAGGGTCATTTGTATGTCATTTGCTTTGAGATGGTCACTTATTTTCTTCAGGACTCTACTGTACTTCCCACAATGGTGAAAGTTCTTGTTGCTTTTACATAAAAAACTAAGCAAATCATTTTTGCCCTTGTGGTGAGGTAGGCATATTATATTCTATTAGCTCAAGAAGCTTTGACTTTTCTCTAGTCGTTTTAATTCTCCTTTCAGTGTAAGATACATAGATGATAGATCTCTTTTATATTGAAAGAATAACAACTGCTTAATACAAACCACACACGTGTGTGCAATCATAATCCTTAGCAGTCAAAATGTAGCTCCTCAAGTGAGTTATTAAAAATTGAATCAGAAGCAATTTTTTTTGGCAGTTATGTGCTGTTACTTTGCAACAGAAGCTGATGTACCTACTGGAAGAAAGCATAACAGGACAATCAAAAGGGAATTGAAGGGCACCTTAGAAACTCTGAACAAGAGCACCTTTTATGGTCAGCAAAGAACAGCAGCTGTTCAGAGAAGCTATTTTCAAGTGAAGTTCCTCAGGGTCTCTTCTGAAAACATAGTAGAAGTGTCAGAGAACCAGATGGTACCAAGGACTGAAGAGATTTTCCTAATCCAGGAATTTGCTTCCTTAGCAACAAGGTCTAGCTAGGAATTTTGGAGTGTGGATGGGAATCAGGAATAAGAGGATTGTACTCTTCCACTTAAAATGATTCCTGACCCACTACTGGTTTCCCCTGACAATGGTGGCTCTGTAAGGAATTCTTAGGTGATATGCAACTAGGACACTGAGCCTAAGAACCAAGCCACCAAGAATGAAAGGCCAAATGCTTATGTGTTTGACTTTATAAACTAAGTTAATACCAGATTAAAGCTTTAAGGGAGAAAGTAGGTTTTAAGCTAATGCAGCATCTACAATCAACATTTTTCATTAATGTCTGAATTATTAACTTCTCAGCACATTGTACATAAAGGAACAATGTATTCTGTCTGGGGTATTAATAGGCATCTATTATGTTTCATAATATTCTCAAGCCACAAGAATGTATCCAAATAATGTTTTATCAGAACAAGTAGCTTTACTGTTCCAAGTACTGTAGATAGTACTAATTTGCGATACATGCATTTTGACAGTTTCAATGAACAGGCCAATTTGAAGTGGTTTGAACTGTAAACCCCAACCAGATCTAATCCACATACCAATCAAGTTAAATAACATTATTTTACAATATAAAAAGTTAACATATCGCCAAAATTTGCCCCCAATTTAGGATTTATAAAAGTTTGTGTACAATATCTAACAAACAGAAATGTTCCATAAACATTTGTTTTAAACAAACATTGCCATGCATTTTTTTTTCAGCCCAAATGTTGCAGAAACTGAAATTACTATTAATTTTTACTACAAAGCAAAAATAGAACTTCACTGGTCATTTTTCAAGATGAGAAATTAAAAACCTTGATTTTTAAATTAATTTTCAGTAAGGTTTTTACTAATAGCATGATATGAAACTTGTTTAATGATTAAGTAGACTGTGTCCCTATAGCAATATTTTGAAAATGTATTTTTGGAGTTGCTTAACTAGTTTTCTATCTTATTTCATATGTTGACCTGTACCTGAAAAGATAAGTGATTTGTAAAATAACTTACCTTCCATAGTAAAAACACCAACAGTGCGAGCATCAGTATTCCAGCAAGAATAGCCACCAAGATGATCCACCAAGGCACTCCTGTATAAAGTGCTACTGTCTTTGCAGGAAAGACAGTAAGTCGCACCTAAGGGAGGGAAAAAGTTTTGAGTAAGGGGGATGGAAAGTTTAACAAGTTCCTAATTGTAACCCAAAGTTCACTTCTACAGCAGTTCCTTGAGCTTTCTGAGCTCTGGAGGCTAGTCACTAGTCTGAAGAGGGCATCATGTCTCCTACAATTCTTATATGCCTACTTGAAGCATTTCTTACCACCCAGTTTTCAAGAGCAGCAGGTGACCGTGCCTGGCTCTTGAGAATGATGGTGGGGATTCCATGGGACATACTCAGGTGAGATGTAACCCAGTGTGCCAGTGAATTCTTCCAAACTAATGGAAGCTCAGAAGCATATAGGACCTACAACCCAGAAGTACTGAACTCTTCCCTAGCTGAAAGCTCTATGCCAAAGCCAGAATGAGAAAAGAGTCTATGGGGAAAGTACTGGATTAAACTAAACATTCACTAGAACCCTTCCTGAATTACAATTTTTTTGTAGATGAGGTTGGGGGAAAGAGGGACTAAAAAATAAACCTGCCCAACTCAAAGCAGGGACTGTCATTTTATTAAGTGTTTGAATGTCACACAACCAGGGCCGTCCCAAGCCATTTGGGTGCCCTACGCAGTCCCCCCGGGTCTGGGAGGCAGGAGAGTGGCATGGGGGATTAGCGAGGGGCCAGGAGCAGCCTGCTCCACTTCCCTTGCCCCAGCCGTGTCGCTCGGGGGAGGGGGCTTGCGGGAAAGAATCCCCCGCCCCACTCACCAGCAGCAGTGGAGCAGCCCGGCCCCAGCCCACTCTACTCCGCCAGCTCCCAGCCACGGCGCTCCACTTCCTGCCACCAGTCCTTTCCCCAACCTGAGCGACATGGCCAGGGCCACATCTCTCCGCTTCCCACTGCTGCTGGTGAGCGCAAGGGGCGATCCTTTCCCCGCACTCATCGGCGGCAGGAAGCAGAGCGCAGCACTGGGAGCTGGGGAAGTAGAGCGGGCTGGGGCCAGCCCTGCCTCTCCCTAGCACCAAGCTCACCAGGATAGTGGGCAAGAGGGACAGTCTCTCGCAGGCGTGCCCAGTCCCACCCCGTAAGGCGGTGATTTACATCTCCCTTGGCTGCTCCTGCCATACCCGCTTGGGACCACTGCCTGGGAGGGCACATGAATCAATTATACTGTGGGGAAAGAGTAAAATCTGCAGGGGACATTAGTCTGTGCTTGCACAGTGGTGCAGAATTCCCCCAGGAGCAATACATATGATATACACAGGAAACTTCACTATAACCCATGTTAAAGAAATTTTGAAAACTCACTTGAGCAGCTTCGTTTGTGAGCTTAATGTTTTCAGCTGCAGCAGGAACACTGATTTTAGCCCTAACGAGGATATCTAGATAGTTCAGCGTAGAATATTCCTGTTTCAAAATATAATGAGGATACATTAGAAGAGAAAAGACAGGAGAGTGCAAAAATGTCTCAAGAATTGCAATAGAATATACCTCTAGGAAAGTACTATTCCACAATCTTGAACGCAGTACAACCAATGCCGTTCTGTCCAAGCCTTGCAAGGGACATTTTATATTCACACAGCGTACATTCACATTACAGTCCTGTAATTTATATAAATATACACACATTTCAAAAGTCACATTTTACAGAAAAATATTTGAAAAATTACAAGATGGGTTAAAATAGTTGTAGCAAAGAAACAGGAGGATGTATGTCCAGTAGTTAAAGGTGTGGTCCCTTTAGAAGGCCCAATCCTTGGCTTGCTGAAATCAATGGCAAAACTGTTGTTATTAATTTCAATGATAAGATAGGAATAGATACTGTCAACCAAATATCTGTCAAAATGTAGGAATCAGTCTGTGCACGATTTCTTTACTTTATTCTTATTAGTTATCCTGCTCCCTTTTAAAGTCCATTTCTGAAATCTAAATGCTTACCTAGATACATTGCTAATTAAATCTAGAAAGATGTATTAAATTGTTCTTTTACAGCTGTCTGGAAATTATTCCAATATACTTGCCAGATTTAGAAAAGAAAAATATTTAAAAAGTTATAAAAGTCAAACAGAATATCTATACCGGGGATCGGCAACCTTTGGCATGCAGCTCGCCAGCGTGTAAGCACCCTGGTGGGCCGGGCGGGTTTGTTTACCGGCCATGTCCACAGGTTCGTCTGATTGCAGCTCCCACTGGCCACGGGTTTGCCGCTCCAGGCCAATGGGGGCTGTAGGAAGCAGCGACCAGCACATCCTTCGGCCCGCGTCGCTTCCCACACCCCCCACTGGCCTGGGACGGCAAACTGTGGCCAATGGAAGCCGTGATCGGACGAACCTGCAGATGTGGCAGGTAAACAAACCAGCAACAAAGGTTGCCGATCCCTGATCTATACAACAAAGTGCCTTCCTTCACTCTGCTAAACCTAAAAGGGTTCCATAGGAGTAAAGGGAAGGTAAAGAGATGGAAGAGAAATTGTTGTTTTGATATGGAAATGCTTACCAGGGTCTTATATTTTCTTTCTGAAAATAAAGACATTTTTTTGCCATTATTAGTCTGCTTCTCTGCAACTTCACGTTTCCTTCTTGACCTATGGGACTCCTTTAAAACAAAGAATTATATATTGATAAACGATATGAAATTGATTAATAAGCAAAATAGAAATGTGCAAAAGACTCTTTGAATATTGGGCATTTAAATATTTAGTTTCTTGGAGGTGTTAAAAAGCAATTCAAGTACTAAAGGGTAGAGATATTGGCCAAAAGTTAGGAATGTTTAGTGTCAGTTGCAGTTCTCATAATCCTGTTTTCAAGGATTTATATACTATAAACATAGCTCAGGTAAAAACAAGTTTTCCTTTTTAGACTTGAACAGAGCTTCAGTTTCAGGACGCAGGCCTAGGAATAAATACAGACAAATCTGAAGCCATTTCGCCCCAATGCAAAACGTTCATTCCTCCATTAATTGGTGGCATCACAAGGGTATTTCCTAAACCTGGCCCTCCAAATAAAAATATGGAGATGAAAGAAGAACACAGTGACAGTAGGGCTAGTGCGCGTGTCACACAAGGCAAATGTAGGTGTATGCCACATGACCACCAGGATTCCATATCTGAGCGCTGCTGCCACAGACAGTATGTCTATGCATTCCTGCTAGCACTGAATGCTATCACAGCAATTACTAAGATTTAAGCTGTAACTTAAAAAAGTGATCTAAACAAAAATTGAGGGCAGTGAGGCAAAGTGTTTCACTTGCATTCTGCTTCAAAGCCATTTCATTTTTTAACACACCAACAAGTGAGTGTGCTATTCCTACTACACTCTTAAGTGAAAAAAACGATTCTAAAGTTGGTCCAATGAAAGATACTACCTCACCCACTTTATCTCTCTGAACAACACTGCATATATTCCAAAGTAGGCAGATATGCTCCTGTTAAATTTGTTCACTGGGTATGTACAATAAAAGTGTTTCACACTCCACTGGTTCACCAATATAGCAAGGCCTGGCAAAGTGGCTTATTTTGATGCATGTGCACACTCCCAAAGTTACTAATTAGGTTTCAATGGGAAACTTGCAAGTTTTTACAAAACATGTAGAGAGTTCACGTTGTTTAGTAGAAGCATGTGAATTTAATATTTGTTTGGCAAGTCAGGACATGCTTTTAAAAAGGGAAGACATGCACAATCTGGCCCTTAGACAAATTCTGCTCTCGGTTATACCCATTACACATGTAATCAGTTTGAAATGAGTGGGATTGCAAGGATATCAATGAGGACAGAATTTGGTGCACACACTTTAGAAGTACATTACATGTACAAAACAAAGCATGCATTATGCATCCCATTCTACTCGGATGGTGAAGAGATTATTTATATACCTAGCTTTAAAAGTTCTTTTATAGTTGTGGTTTATATCCACTTTAAAAAAAAAAAAAAAAAAAAGATGGACTTAGTGCCACGTGGAGGAAATTGCAGGATTATCACAGAATTCAATGCAAGCAATGTGTGCAAAGGGCTCACAGGATCTGGTTGGATGTTTATTATTGTCTACCATTTGTTCTTGGATAAATAATGCCAAATTTCAGTAAAATTATTTGAGCATGTTAGCGTAAAAGCAGACACTTAGTTTGTCCTTCACCCATTCTGTTGAAAGCTCTTTTAAAGCAAGCATTGGGTTAAGTGAAATTATTAATAAATGATAGAAGAAAAAAACATTTTCTTGTTAAAGAAATCCCATAAACTTGTGTGATTCTTTTTGTCTGAAAATTACTATAACAGACAGAATAAAAGGGGAGGGGGGAATCTTTTTTCCATTTTGGACATTTATAAAACTAAGAATGTGAGTAGTTCCATTGATATCAAACCATCCATTCCCCACTCTTCCTTGCCCATTTTCTCCTCTGTATACTTTGAAGTTAAAAGAAGCCCAGACCCTTCTCTACTGCTATTGAACACTGCATCTGAGCTGAGAGGGTAAGTGGCTGTTGCTCTTTAAAACACTGATCCTGGCTCTCCTCACTGGCTTCTCCTACAGCCTGGCAACAATACTTGGAGTTTAAGGAGCAGATGGGCAGTTCTTCAGTTGAAGCTTGCTATTGGAGAGGGTGAAAAGATGATGGAGAGTAGAGAAGGGCAGGCTGAGAACAGAGTCTAGCAGTTTCAAAAACTTCCCTTCCTTCAGGATCCCAGCTCTTTCAGGCAGCACTTTGTGGCCCTCTTAGCAAATCTAACTTGGGTACCAACCCTAAGTCTCCTCTGAAAGCAAAATGAATTTTGCCAGAGGGGCTGCAGCAGAAGGTGAGACAGAGATTAAACTGGCTGCTGGCAAAAGGTCAATTGAGCTCATGAGGAACAGGAAAAAGAAGAGGTTCAAGCAATCTAAGCCAGCTTTAAAAAAGTATAAATAGTTGCCCTGTTTTTCCTTATCTCTTCACCATGAACTGTTTTTCTATCATGGAAGGGGACACTGCTTTATTAAAATACAAGTTAGGTTTTAAAATGGCTTTGCTTTTAAATGTAAAATGAAGGAGCCATAGTCCAATAGCTATGGCAGGATGTAAATTAGCATAGGATATTGATGCACTTTGAGTCACTGAAGATGCAAAGCATTCCAAGGCAGGCACCAGTATCCTACTAACACACTCCCTGTTGTGCTTTAATGTTACACGAACTTGCTTATAAACAGGTGAAAGTACATTAACATACCTTAAGTCGCAAAAAGTTTATTTCATTTTTAGGTTCACAAGGGATTTTCGCCAATTCTTTGGAGTCTACTTTCATCAAATAAAGCAGCCATTTGCCATTGTTGATTTCTTTTGGCCACTGGATGTCCAAGGAAGCTGTGCCAAATGTTTTAAGTGGTCTACCCAAGTTAGTTATCTGTTAGGAATATAAAATCCACACACTTCTTATGAACTGGAATTTACAGTTACAGATCTGCACTGACACTTGAAGAGTTTTTCTGGCATTAAGAAAAATCACAGGAAAACACAAATTCCGAAGATACCATACATTTGGGATTTGCCAAACAACTTTTGATTGGAAATAAAAGGTAGCTAACCTTCCTAATTATAGAAATTATCACAGCATGATGTTCTGGATGATCTAGCATACAATTCTGTATAACAAAATCAGGAGAAACTAGATTTTATTTAAAAGTTCTATTGATAAAAATAAAACTAGAGTAGTTGCAAGACTTAGTCTATGAGATCTGAACAGAATACAAAGGTGATAAAGTAAGCAAAAGCATATATAAAGACTGTGGCTGGCCTGGCTGATAGCAGCCATATTTAGTGTTAAAATGTTTTCCAGTGCAGGAACAATTGGAATGTCTGCTCCCTGGGCCAGTAGTGACTGAAAACGTAAGTGGGATCTTTCTCCTGTAGGACAGCAACAGGAGCCAGAACGTACTAGCAGTAGCAAAAATGTGCTCAGTTATAGACAAGCAGGAGGATTAAACTATAAAGGAACATCTTATAGTGCCACAGAATTACACTTCTGTCAGTCTTGCTCCAGAAGTATGGTAGTTGTTTTTTGTTGGTTTTTTTTAGTCAGAGAGCAATGCTGCAATATCTAGAGCTTTGTCATCACTGAGCCACAGAAACTACAACAAGTATTCTAATTACTGCATCAGCTATAATTAAATAGAACTGCAGAAGGAAGTCTTCAGGAGCCCAAGGCAGGGACACGAATGATAAAGAAAACGGATCTAGATGCTTCTGAACTTGAGACATGCTCCTTTCCCTTCCCCAGAAACCCTTCTCTCCAACCTTCGAACAGAGACCATGAATGCACAAATTAACAACCTCATCATGTGTCCACTGGGGGTATGAGGAGAGGAGGCCAGGATTCCAGCTTCGAAACACACCACAGCCAGTCAGGATGTGTTTTGGAAGGTGGGGAACAAGGGGGTGGTTCTGGTGCAAGAGCAGCCAGTCTTGAGAAAAAGGAATGGGCTACACTGAGCAAGTGTGGAGCACGAATGTGTGGATGGAGGGAAATACATGGAGCAAAAATTTACATTGCCAACACTGGAGCATTCAGGAACCTGCAGATCATTTGAGATGCGTGGATATGAGATCTTGTCTTAGTAATTAAAAGGCAGAAGGCCAAGAGAGTGAGCTCACGGCCATATTTTCAAAAAGGGCCACAACACAGCTTGTTTGTGGATGCTCGGCTTTATGTGCACAAATATCTGCACACACTTTCTGAGCACTAAGACTGGGCGTACCATTGATGGGTTTTGTGTATGTAAGTTTTGTTACCTTTTATGCTGGAAAATTGTAGGTGCAGGGGACTGCACACAAACAAATGGAAGATGCTTTTTGGAAGTGTGAACCTGAACTTTCAAGGCTAGAGGAAGCCCCAGTCTTGATGGATCAGTCAGGTTGTGTGTTGTGGAAGTGAAGAGGGAGGTGGTTAATGGTGGTGATTCGGGTGCTAGGGCAGCCATCTTCGAATCAGCCAGATTTTAAAATACTATATTAACACAAGTGTCAGAAAAAAAAATCAATCATGATTTCTTAATAATCTAGATCAACTCACTCTGAATTCATATTCTATTACATTTCCAACATCATCTTCAGATTCCATAGCACTCTCACCGATTACATTACCTCCAAAGTACACCTGGGAAGGCTTAGCAACTCTGTTCAATTAAAAAAAAAAAAAAAAAAGATCATATTTTGGTACGAGTTGCAGCAAAGGGTTCGTTCTCACATTGATTTGTTATGCTAACTATAAACACTTACCCAGTGAGTGACAAAAGCAATTCAATAACCACTTTAGCAGTAGCAGTAATTGGAGCCAAATTAACTTGATTGCTTGTTCTATAATGAAAAGGAAATGGCAGTGTTTATTTTAAATTTTAACAGTTTTCACATTACAGTAAAATTGCCTTTACAAAACAAATTTAAGCCATTCCTTAATGTTTACAAGTATATGGGAAAACACCAAGAGAAAAGGTAAAACCAAAAAACCTTACGTTTCCAACTTCAGATTAACATCCAAATCAGTTGTGTCAACGTTAACTTTAGTTGTACTTAAAATCAGATAAAAGGTTACCTAAACAAGAAAAAAATCCACACAGTATGATGTTAGGTGAATATATTTTTGTAAGCACAAACTTTGTTTTATGAAAAAAAATATATCATAGAATTCTGAAACGTTGAAAACAGGGATAGGCCCCAAATCAAACCCCAAAGACATAAACACTCTTAAACTTAGGGAAACTTCAGGACTAGGTCCAGAATCTAACTTTATATATTAGGCCCATCTTTAATTAAAAAAAGAAAAAACAAGCCACTCACATTGGAATTTCTCTTGAAAGGATTTCCAAGTTCACACACTGCTTCAGAACCATTTTGATTGGCACCACAAGTTAATTGTTTTTCCTGAATTAAAGATGTGCAGAAGTCAAAACACATTAAGTATTTAAATATATGTAATGTACCTTTGTCCTGGTTTTCTGGAATACTTACAGGATAAGCCCTCAGCTCTCTGAAAGAAGAGTAGGTCAAGCTATCTGGAAAAGTTGCAACTAGTTTAGCTTCATGGGCATCTTCACCATCTTTTTGGAGATTTTTTGCATCTGATGGATTATTTGTCACAGTTATTTCTAGCGCAATATCCTTCTGATCTTTGAGGACAAGCACTGGAACATTGTTCTCACTGTGGAAACAAAATATAAAAAGTCTCAACATTAGGGGAAAAAAAACAAAAAAAACATGTCCCTTCCAAACATCCACCCAAACGCATTAATTTTTGCTAACGTATAAATTAAGTCTTACATTGGTAAATAAGCAAATCTGCCTTCATTTCCTTCTCTGGTACAGAATCTGTATTGAAGTTTTAGGTTGCTATTGCATATGTTGTCCTCTCCACATCCTTCTTTTAAGAACTGCACCTATATAAAACCAAACGTAGTTTATTTTAGGACATACGACAATACTAAAATCTATGTTCAGAAAACAAAACATAGTTGCTGACATATGCTACAGTTAGTTCAGATCCACAGACACTTCATACACCCTTCATTGCACAGACGTGGCCTTAGTCTGACTTCACCTTTTCAGCTGTAAGGAGATGGGGACACTATTGCATTGCTGGAAATTTATCTTGTTGCTGCTAAGTGAAAGCATCATGTCATGTGGAAATACAAAATCTGGGTCAGTTTGAGGCCCACTATTTCAAAGTGATATGTGCCTCTCCTGCTCATTACTTTAATGGGAGTTGAGCAAACACAGGTACGTCTCCTCAAGCTGGGGACTCCAGCCCTGGCTTGAAGTGTAGACAAACCCCAAGTTCCAGGGACAATCGTTCCAGGGTACCCTGACGCTGCAAACGTTAATTGCATAGTGCTTGTGTGATGTGGGAGACACATTCACAAGGATGAGACAACTCAATTAATTTTCACTTGTGACCAAAGCTAAATTTCAACCTGAGTCTTCTGGGGTGCAAAGTTAGTGTGTTAACCAGCTGTGCCATCTTCACTTCTGTTTTAGGAGGATGCAGGAGCACGTTTTAAGTTTCTGCTACCACAAGTGATGAGAGCCCATATAATCCTTACTTCTCTTTGGTCATAGCTTAGTTCTTTACAGCCTTTAATTCAGTGACTTCTGATACAAGTGCATGTGCCATGCATGCACACACACGCACATTCCTGAATTGGAGTTGAATATTAAAGACTATACTGGAACTAATTACCTATGCAAATAACCCAACCTGTCCACTCTTCTGTCATACAAACTTTGTGTTTTGTTGGCTTAACAATCCACTTTGCATCATCTTCCAAAGATCTATTCAAGAAGAGACTTACTTCTGAGTTCACTGTTTCTGGTTCATTTGAATTTAGAATTGGAACAAGATCTGGAAGCGATCTTCCTGGTCTTCTCTTTGATGGTAAATTGGATTCTGAGCCGCTGATTTTAACGCCAACCGATACAGGAATGGGACGTAGTTTATCTTTGATATTTTCCTATTAAACATTTGAAATAGCTTATTTAATACACAGTGTAAAAAATCCCACTAGATTTGGTAACTAAGCAATATATATTCTGTTTTATTTAGAGTGCAAGCAAGATTCTTTCACTATGTTTCTCAAGGGAAAAAATTGAATGTATTCATTGACTTAAAGAATATTAACAACAGACATGCTGGTAAGGGCCATCTGAACCCCAGGTCCATTGGTTCACGAATGATTTCTCTCACAGGTAATGATCACTAGGAATAACATCTGGGAACACAGAGGTAAGCATCATATCTTTAATAACCATCCACTAGAAGAGGAAACAGTGGACATACTCTCCCCCCCCCCACCCCCAATGAGGAGTGGTTTTTAACCTTTTCATTTGCAGACCCCTAAAATATTTCAAATGGAGGTGCAGACCCCTTTGGAAATCATAGACCTAGTATGCAGACTTCCAGGAATCCATGGACCGCAGATTGAAAACCACTGTTCTATTGTAATGGCAACCTTTCACGGACCCCTGAGACATAGTCTGCAGTTCACCAGGAGTCCACAGGTTGAAAACCACAGCTGTAAAGGATTCATTCAATTGTGGAAGGAAAAGTGAAGCAAAAATTGGCTTGCAAGGCTGTTGCTTGGTCGCAGACTAGGCATGGAGTGCAAAGATCATTTTCCTGCCCCTCACACTCGGCCCCATGGTAGAGTCCTCCAGGAAAATAATTTTATAACGGACAATGTCCTCCATAACAATCCTTTTTCCGTCCACTAAGAACCGCCTTAAATGCCCAAGGCTATTTAGTTTTGGGGGGAATTCTGTGCCACTGCATATGTAAAGAATTCATGGTCTCCGCAGATTTTTTTCCCCCCCTTCGCAGAATATAGATTCTGCTGGAGAGGCAATGCAATTATGCCTTTCACCTACCAGGGGTGGCTGTGGCACCAGAAGAGACAGCAGCCAGCCATTGGCTGAAAGGTTGATTCCTCACAGGAAGGGTCAGGTGAGGAGACACGGGAGGGACAGAAGGGGGCACATGGGGCTGCTGGGGGAATCACAGAGTGGGGTTCAGAAGGGCTAGTGGGAGGGACAGACTGGGGAGCTGACTCAGGAGCCAGTGGAGTGATAGCATTGAGCCAGAGGCTGAATGGGAAGGGAGCTGCAGGGCCACATGGAGACAGGGAGAGGAGGGGCAGCAGGGGATGGGGGCAGATGTGGTTGACTGAATGGGAGAGGCTAGAGGTCAGCCAGGGTCTGCATGAGGGAGGCTCCCTAACTCCGTAACAATCCCTTCTCCCCAAATAAACTTGTTCCATACTTCTCCCACCCACACACAACAACCCTCCAGTTTCACTCCCAGATTCCTTCTCTTTCCCGCAGCTCCTCTGTTACCTCTGACTCCCCCAAGCCTTCGCTCGGCTTCTGAGAGGTGCAGGAAATATGTTTCTATATTCTACTTTAAATTATTACTCAAAGTTATGTATTAATGTACTTAGTAAGGAGTCTATTTGTCAAAAAGAGTTTCCTGAATCTTTTTTTTTTTTTTTTTTTTTGTCTGTATTGTTACAGACATACTTGCTGACAGGTATTTTGAAATAAATTACCAAAATAATTGAAACTGGCATGATTATATTGTGTTATTTTGACAAAATATGCAGAATTTTAAAATATTGTGCACAGAATTTTTATTTTTTTGGTGCAGAATTCCCCTAGGAGTAGCCATTGTTCTTGTGTACAGGTCTTCCATGAGGGTCCTCGGTTTTGTAATTTACTCCCTCTCCTTTGTTCTGAAAGCCTCAGTCTGTTGATCTTCAGGGCACACTACAAGGCTCATATGTTTTAATTCATGCTTTTGAGGAGGTAGGAGATAGCATTCATGAGAGAGTCAGGGTCAGTTTGAGCTTGATTTTGTTTCTTCTGATTGTTTTTCTCCTCCCCCCCCCCCCCCCCCCATTTGAAGAAAGAAGGTGGTGCTGGCTTTATCTTGTATGTCATACTTTAAAGTTATGTCAAAAGGTACCTGGTGCCCAGGATAGAAGTTTTTCTATTGGGTATAAATCAAAAATAAAATACTCTCCCATCACTTTACCTGCATCACAAGAGAGGTTCTCACACATTCTTTTCTATTCTGTCCTCCTAGAATTATACGTCCAATGAACTGATCAGACAGATGCTTAGAAAACTGAACTCGAGATGGCAGGCCTAACCGCCTCCTGTCATTTTCAGCTTCAAAAGTATAGTTAAGTTCTAGATCAAAAATAAAAGGAAAATACAGAACTACAATTAGGAAATATTATAGCACTAAGAATGCTAATTTATGAGTTGGGCTTGTCATATTAGCCAGGAGAACTACGCACTGTCCAGTACTGGGCTTATTAACTACTCTCCTTTGTTTGCAAAGCCATCTTTGAAGCATAACCTTAATTATCTGCCTGTTTTGGCCATTTCCCATTTGACAGCCAGCTTCCCTTTCCCTGCACATGTCCAAAAGGAGCTTTCACAATTAATAAGCTGCCCCCCCTCCTTTTTTTTTTTTTTTTTTTCCAAAGAAAAGTTTCCTGTCCCCCATGTGCACACTGCTGTGACAATACAAATGGTAAATACACTGCATAGCCAGCAGAGGCAAGGCTGGAACACAAAACATTGTGAAGGCCCCACATAAACTTTCTCTTTTTTCCCTGATGTGCCCCACAAGCACCTGACTGGATGAGACAACAGCATCCACTGTTAGGTATTTATATAGAGACTGTGGTATCTAAGCCACCATGCAGGTCAGTGCCCTTCTAGCCAGGTGAGGTTTTGGTAGATATAGACCCTGCTCAGTTTTAATCTACCCTGTACCCACAGAGCTGAATTAATATTACAGGGCCTGGCCAAGCAGCAGATATGACAGGCTCTAATCTTGTAAACACTTATGCTTAGGTATGTATAGTCACTGAAGTCAACAGGGCTTCTAATGAGCATAAAGTTACTCATGTGTTTGCAGGATCTGTGCCGTACTCAGCATTAGAGTGCTGTACTCAAGCAGTTCCTTGGGCATTTGGCTGCTTGTCCCCAATAAACACAGACTGGAGATGAGGAGTCAGGAGAAAAAATAATTTTTAAAGCCTTCCCGTGTAAAAATCCCCCCCCCCCCCCCCAAAAAAAAAAAAAAAAAACAAACACACACACACACACAATCCCTACACCTTCCCATGGTACAACAAAAGCAGTATCTTGGTCACTTAAGAAAAAATAGAAAACATCTGAAATTGGTCTCAAACTTTTATAAGTTTATTGCACAGGCCTCCAAATCCTTATACACGCAAGTAATCCTTACTCCCAATTGCTGCTTCCAAGGAACCATTCATGTGAGGAACACCCTTAGTAGTAAGTTTGTAGGAAAAGTCCCTCGACAAACAGCAAATACTACTTATCAAACAGGATTTTAAAACTTTATATTTTATGGAGTGACACTGGTGTGTGAATAGGCTTTACGGTTCTTCTGGGAGTGTTTGTTGGCATACACTACATGGCTTTGAACCAGTCAAAATCTAGCTTTCACACAAGCAATTTAGTAATACAACTTAATTACATTTCTACAGAATGCTACACTTCTGTTAGCTCAGGCTACAGCTCTCAAGTGACAGCTAGTACTGGCAGCATGTGCTGAATGACATTTTAGATTTGGCAGACACAGCGTGAGTGTGTTACATCATTTACATACCTGCCTCTGCAGATAACTTTTATTGACCACAGCTTTGCTCTTCCAGAACATTAAATAGCCTTAAAAAACAAGCAAATAAAAAAACCTCATGACAAGCAGATAAACATTCATAACTACTTACTTATTTTTGGATTGAAGTCCTTGGGGTTAGCAATATATTCAAAACATGCTTCAACATCCATGCTGTAAAGAGTCAAGAATTTAAAATTAATGTTAAGAAGTGATGATCCAACAGAGTGAAAGTTTGAATATTTCATTAAACAATACAGTCACCTGTCCGTTGTCCTGGCTTTTATAATATGATTCATATTATACGAATTAACAGAACTGGCATTTTGCTTCTCAGTGAATGGTAAATTACAAAGCCAGAAGAAAAAGTGCTTCTCTCTTTTACTCTTTCAGATATTTTAAATAAAATAAAATAAAAAAAGGCTTCAAGAAGTTTTTACAAAAGCAAAATTGTTTTTCATATTTAAATAAATAAAAATCTTGTCTTTCCTGTATTTGCTGGAGGATCTCTTGGAGAACTAATTGGATTATGACACTACAGGAGAC
This sequence comes from Trachemys scripta elegans, assembly GCF_013100865.1. NCBI lineage: Eukaryota > Metazoa > Chordata > Testudines > Emydidae > Trachemys > Trachemys scripta. Next base: position 38,178,026 of record NC_048308.1, on the reverse strand, counting down.
TGAAACCTGAGCCAGTGATTGGGTAGGAAATATTTAGTCTGACTATTTAACATGAATGGTCTTGATTCTTTATTGGCTGCATCCAGTGTAATCATTTACACTGGTGCCGCAGCAGGATGTAAAACATATTTTATTTTTTATTTATTTAATGTCTGCTAATGGGTCTTTACTACAGAAGTCTTCTTCCACTTGGAAAGTTCTAGCTATTAAATATTTAAAGTAGATAATTGGTTCTTGTGACTGTCACTATTTGTAGAGCACCTTATAAAAAGCCAGTGCATGAGGAGATAATGGCACCAAATTATGTTTATCAAGATCTGTTTTTCTATAAAACTATAAAACTAGATTGGTTTCTAATTTACTTTCTATACATGGGGAGGTATTTTCAGTTTCAGCTTTCCTAATATAAAACACCCATATGATACTTCACTGTGGATGTAACTTACAAGTTACCACCAGTACACCCCATGCCTTCTACCCTCTACAGTGGTCCTGCAGCCTCAATATTTCATTAAGAGTAAGTATTACTCAGATTGAAAGGATCTGTTCTTTTTCTTCTGGTAGTTTGCACTTTTAGTTTGTTACAAAGTGTCAATGTTAATTGAAAAGTTATTTATTTTTGGTCTTTAAACTTCCATTTAGTGCCAGTGATTAAAAGCCATCCCAGGCTCTCTAAAATATGCATGTATGTTGAATGAAACAGAGAGTGATAGATCACATGGGACACCATGGGACCAATACACATATACATGACCCACCAACCACTTCATTCTTGCACTGAAGTTATATTAAAAACTTTTTAAAATGTAAGTTTCTAAGGAAGAGTATCATAAAATTTTATTATTGCCCAACATGTCGTCATCTTGAAGAAGTCGACTATTCCTATCCCCTATTTACCTAACCTTTGCCTTTTGGGATCTTGATTAAGAATCTGCCATACAATTAATAGGTTTTCCAGTCTGGATAAAGCTTTAAGAGTTACAGGCTCTAAATTATAAAAGTTACAGGACAGGGAATAAATGCACATAGATGGCAACCAATGGAAACCCATTCTCCTGGTCTTACTTTTCAGAAGCAAAGCCAGTTATTGGACAAGAAGATCAGAATATGTTTCACATCTATCAATCATACTGCATATGCCTCCCTTCAGCTCAGTGGGTCTGCATGCCCATCCCCATTACACTGAAAACATGAAGCCCTCAATATGTCAAAGCTTACAACAAAATAAATATCCTACCAGATTCCACTGGGTTCCGAACAGGTCTTTCTGTTCAGGTCAATTTTGTCAGGAGATATCTTGATGGTTTTCTTAATGCTTATAACAGGCCGAGATCTTTTGTTGGGGGCGGGGGGCGCGGAAGGGGGGAACAGGTGTGAGGAGAGGGGGGAAAAAAGAGGGGGAAGTTACAATTAGTAAAATAAATTATATGTTACGCTGAGTTTAACAGAAGCAGCAGACTCTTATACTTGCATTGATTTGCTGTGAAGATTCCCTACATCCTAGTACTATTCAAAGAAATGTTTTGAGTTTCAGAAAGGTTAGAAATAAAACTTACAGCATTTTGAAGAGACAAGGTGGGTGAGGTAATATCTTTTATTGGACCAATTTCTGTTGGTGAGAGAGAGAGAGAGAGAGAAGCTTTGGAGCTTAAAATAGAGCTCTTCTTCAGCATTTTGTAGAGAAGCCGAACAACCCTGAAAACCCACGAAGGTCGTGACTTGAATTAATGTTTTTTAAATCTCTGTGTTAATGCAATGTTATGGTTGTCATTCTACATGCACAAGAAGTCAGGAAATTCAATGTGATGGTTCCCACAGCAATTGTAATTCAGACCCTGTGTGTATACAGTGGGTAGCAGAAGTCATTTAGATTAACATATATGTCAACTTTAATGTGCAGTGTGGATGGCTGAATTATGGCTGCTGAGACAAACATAATTTTTCACTTCCTGACTTTCATGCATGTAGGATTGCTGGCATCATGCTGCATTAGCAGCTTTATTTTATTTTATGTTTTAAACATGAGAAGAGTGCATTTCTTTTCTTTTTAAAAATAGGCTTGTTTACACAGATGAAGAGAATGGCTAACCCTGCTCCCACTGAAATGACTCTGAATTTTGTCATTAATTGTAGCAGAACAGGACCAGTAGGTACATTTTTGAATATTTAGAAGCTGAATGCAGCTGTGCTTATTTCAGTGGAATTCTTTCACTGACTCACTCCTTTTACACCACACCAGATTTGTGTCCTCACCTCCTGTTTATATAAGTACTTAGATTGCCCTCATCATCATAGTATTGAGAGACACCAAGTATTGTAGGACATGACTAATGTCCATCACATATGGGTTTTGCTCTCATCCTCTGCCAAGGGGGAGAATTGTGGATGCAGTCGAGTGTTTTGTTTTTGTACTTTTCTTGGTATTTTTAGGGACTTTTAATTATGTGCATGCTGCTATGCTTATATTAGAGAAGGCACAGTCAATGATGGGATGGTCCTTAGGTCCTTTGCGAGTTTGTTCCAGTCTCAGACCGACCCCAAGAAAGTTCTGTCCTGAGGAGCAGAGTTGTCAAACACGATCTTCATCCCGGGGCGATCTTCTAGATATCCTGAGCCTTGGCCAGGAGTGCCTTGAAGATAAGGACTGAGACCTCAAACTTTTGACTCAGACCTCAAAGTCTTACCAGTGTTTCCCCTTCCTACTTGTGTTAGTGGTTCCGTATGATGACAGGAATTATGTTAAATGGCAAAATTAGATCTTTCTGCAGCCAAATCCTATCCCCAGTGCAAAGCCTGAGTAACCAGGCTATAGGCTTAGGAGGTCAGCAAGGGGTCAGATTCCAAACTGTTCTGTGGCCACTAATGTAACCTGAGGGCTTCAGTACACCCTACATCTACTGCACCCGCATCTGCAAGAGAGCCTGGGGGGAAGATTATAATTATTTGCATTATAGTAGCACCTAGAGGCCCCAGTCAGCATGGGGGTCCCACATTATGCTCAACATGGTACAGAGTAAAAGGTGGTCCCTGCCCCAATCAAGGGATGATAGGTAGGCAATAGCAGATCCACTGACCCTGTCGCTCACACAATATCTCCTTGCACACTGATGTGAAGGGAGCCCCATGGAGCAGAGCTCCACATGTCACAGGTTTAAGAGCTACCTACATGGGCTTTCTGAATTCAGCCCCTGAGCCCCTCACACAGCAGAAATGCACAGATTCCTCAGTGTTAAGGCCTTACTTGGTCATGATGGGCATGCATGCATGCAGGATTTGCCCAATAGCCACTATAATTATCCCACCTTACATGCATCATTCCAAGAGCTCATAATCTACAGTTCTCTTAAACATTGCTACGTTTTCTTGAGAAACTCATAACAAAAGCTAAACATCAGGGATGTTAGGTTATCTTTCAGCCACTTTTGTAGAAGAGTATGTCTACACTGCACACTAAGCCCAGGTTTGCGAGACTCAGGCCTGTGGACTCAGTGTTTCCAAGTCCATGCTTGAGCATTCACACTACCTTGTAAACCTGTGTTTAGTTGTTGGATCTGGCTCTCACAGCCATGCTAATAAGCGATAATATGCTAATGTGTCTATACTGCTCTATACCATCCTCTCACCCAGGTGTGTGGCTTGAGCAGCATCCACACTGCAAAATGACAGAGCTTAGACCTCAGTCCCAGCGGGACTTGGGCTCTGACCCACCCCCTGTCATAACTATAAAGGGAAGGGTGTAACAGCTGTCCTGTGTACAGTACTATAAAATCCCTCCTGGCCAGAGACTCCAAAATCCTTTTCCCTGTAAAGGGTTAAGAAGCTCAGGTAACCTGGCTGGCATCTGACCCAAAGGACCAATAAGGGGACAAGATACTTTCAAATCTTGGGGGGGGGGGGGGGGAAATGGGGGTGCTTGCTGATCCAAGTCAAACTGATTTGTGTGTGGATGGAAGGGTGGTTTGGACTCAACTCTGAGTCAGAGCCTGGGCTAAGTGTACAGTGTAGACATACCCAAAAGAGATCAGACTGATATGTGTGTATTCTTCCCCAGCACAATTTTCAACCTCTGGAGGAAAAAAAATGCATTACAAACCTGAATCAAACCATTCATCTCTTCAAAGCAGTTCGTTAGAAAGCCAATCTAGATTTAGTTAAAATACTATATACAGTACACACCTGTAAACAGAGACCGAATCTGAAAGTGACCCAACAGCAATATCAGGATAGGAGTTTCTATCAAGATCCATATTTCCAGTAACAGAATAACCAAAATATTGAACACTGGATTTTTTGCCATCAAGAATCTAAAAACAAACAGATTGTTGGGAATAAGACATTTAAGTAATTATCATTGCTTTATACTCCAAAAATCTAGGAAATCTGGAGAAGTGGGGCATACAAATCCACATGTTCCTTTCCTCTGTTCTGTTTGTGCATTGGGTTTCCACCATTTGGGGAATCCAGCATGAGAAAAATATAACTGGCTGGTGAATAGAATATGCTCACTTGCACTCTTCCTTTTTGAACCTGTGTTCTCAGTTATGGAAAAGCAGCAGATGACTTGCACTTTTCCAAAATACCATGCCTCTGAAAAAGTACTCCTTTCAGGTGGCACTTGCTCCCGTTCCAGACCTTAGGTCTGGCAGATGCAAAGAAAGTCTGAATTTGGCCCTTAAATATTATAGGCCAGATTGGCACAAAGCGTGCATTGCAATATGGCCACTGTGTGGAGTGCAACTTAACCCTAAAGCCACGGTAGCCAGCCTGGAAGATCGTACCAGTGTAGTAGGATCATTGGGTAGCTTAGATGTCCATCTCAGGGTTTTATGCAGCTTCCCATCACTGTGGTATCTAAGCACCATGCTATATCCTCTACCATCACCCCTCCCTGCTGCCAGCAAAGAGGATAAGGCTGGGCTTCCCTGTGCCCTGCTGACTGTTGTGTGCCACAATGGCTTCCTGGGAATCCTCAGGCTCCTTTAACACACAGCCAGTCCAGGATTGGGGGAAGCAGAAAAAGGAGCTAAAAGCCACTTTTGCGCAGACACCTTCTTGAGCTTTGCTATAGCCGAGGATCTGGGCCTGCAGAAAGTGCACAGAGCAATGCCTATTGTGGAGGTTGCCCAGTATTATATTCTTTTGTGGAACAAAACTTCTGATGCTTATAATGCTCTGCAAGGCTGAGCACAGGTGGTAACGGGTGTTTAATTACCTGTGCTGGCTTTGTATTTATTCCATTCTTGGATCCATGATATATGAACACCTTACCAAAATCATCATATGGTGCCCCCACTGCAATATCTGTTGAAAAGGAATTAGGAGATTTAGCTAAATGTTATCCCAATGAATGGTTACAGTCATGATAAAGTAAGATGCTCTGAATCTAGTTTTAGGGGAAAAAAAATATATGGACATTCATCTTCGAAGGTCAATTTTCTCACCTGGGAATCCATCTTGATTAATATCACCAATATTTTCAACTGCAATACCAAACATAGAATCAGTGGTTCCATTGAGGCGAATTGGCTTTACCCCTTCCCATTTGCCTTGTTGGTTAATGTAGATGTACACAGCACCCCCAATTTCTCCGTCTCGGTCAAAATACTGTGGGGCTCCAACAACAATATCTTGCCAACTTTAAATGAAACAAAGTACAGAAATTTTAAAAGAATTCTGAGAAATAAGTGAAAATTCCTGGCAAGTTAAAAACTACAGGCTGAATATAATGTAAGTAAGTTGGTCAAACAAAGAGGCAGCTGCTGAGCAAAGGTCACTAGGAAGCACGTTAAATTGGTTCAATAGTGAAAAATTAACCTGGCAATTTTTATTAAAGAAACAAATTGAGTTTGTGGCTTTCCCCCTCTTTTCTGTGCTGTATAAAGAAGACCTAAAAGGATTTTTGCTTGAATGATTTTTTTTCTGCTTGGTTTCTTTTACATATTACCTATTTAAGTTTCAGTCAACTTTTCATCTAGCTGGATTGCTCTAACAATGAGTAGAAAAGAAGTCTAAACTATTCAATAGTCACATCCCTTCAAATAAATTCGGAGACAGCAGCCAGTGTACTTCTCTGAAAAGGAAGCCAGACTTAGTATGCCCTATATTGCTAATGTGAAAATCAAGCAGAAAAAACAAGCAAACTGGAAAGCCTTCCCTATACATCCTAAAGTCAGGGGGAAGGGCACACAACTCCATTCCTCCACATTTTCCTCCATTTGCAAGCATCTTTAGGTACGCTATACATACAATGCACTGCAGCAATACAAAACTAGGATTTAATAGCATGAGCTTAACAAGAGCCTTACCCATCATTGTTGAGGTCCACAACTGCAACATCATAGCCAAAAGAAGAGGCCAGCCCTTCTCCTTCAAATATATGCACAAGCGAGAGTGCTCTCGGAATTTGGGTATCTTTTTTCAGCAGAACTACAGCTCCACTGTGGTTGGCTCTTGGTGCACCTGATACAAAAGTTGTCTCTTCTTGGGAAACGATACCTTTACCAGTGTCCAAAGAGAAACCTAGAACAAAAGAAAACAAAAACCAATAGCTAGAGTTTTTTTATTGTTAGAGCTGAAAATAATATATATGCACTATATTAAAGTGGTGCCTGGTAGCACTACTGAAATCAAGTTTAGCAAATACTGTATATCCACTACATGCTACCAATTTCATTTACTTTTAAATCAGCTATAACAATAAACACCTTATAAATGAAATAGTACACAAGTGTGAATATAGAATGATATGAAGCATATATCCATGTAATGTCTGTAGAAAGAAAAGACCCTAAGTGAAAGTTTTTAATATTACAGACATGTCTCTATATCTCCACCATAACCATGTGTAGCGTCTGTAAAATATACAGATGGTTGGTCAAACAAATCTGATACTCTATGGATGTGTTTTTGTATGTGTCTATAATGTGCGTGTAAATGCACTCAAACACACCAACCATCTGTACATTTTAAGACGCTACACATGGTTATGGTGGATATTTTTAAAAAGATGTATAACTTAAAACCAATTTAAGAAATCTAACCACTTTAATAGAGCTTAAGTACTTAGCCTCTAACAGAATGAACAATTATGAATTTCATAGAAATGTTATTTTCTGTTATAAACATGCAAAACATTGTACAAGCACGATATTTTATGTTAATGTTAGACAGTATTTGAGAATCTGCTGTATACAGTAGTGGTGAAGTCAGCAGTAACTTGCTAATTATGTCTATAAAGGAAATTTTAAAAAGCATGCAGTCCTAAATATTCAGTTTAAATTCGAAAGTTAATACATTGAATTATTATTTTACATATTTTAACAGAATTACTGCATACATATATTAGAATAATGCATGAATTTGTGCTATAAATCTAAATATCAAAAGTCATACAAACTGTGAGGAAAAATCTAGGCTAGAAAGGAATATCAAGCCCCCAGTCTCCTTTTCTTGGTATCCTTCACCACTGCCGTTCCGATTCTCAATTACAAAAATAAGACAGAGTTTCAGATAAGCTTGGAAAGAAGGCTACAGTATATTTTGAGAGCTACATTACAGATCAAGTCCTCTCCAAAGCCCCTTACTTTATAAGCTATCCTTCATCTGAATCCCTGCTGTTACATGCTTTTACTTGAATGAATTTGAAATGGGGGAAAATTAAATAAATAAAGATTATGTCAAAGTCTGGATACACACACACACAAAAGGTATGACCAAGACCATATATACGGTCACCTCAGGTAACAAACCTAGGTAGCTATTCATCATCACACCAGTGGATTTGTCCACCCTTACATTGGGAGGCAATGTTTTGTATACAAACTGATCAGGATCAGTATCAGACACACTTGTCAAAAACAGAAGACCTGTGAACATATATGGGGGGGAAGAGATCAAAGAAGAAAAATATGGTAGTTAGGCAGTAAAAATAACTGCACATCACATATAACCTAGGGCACAGCAACTGCCAATTAATGCCAGGCTGGCACTGCAGTACTTACCAATGAAAGAGGAAGTTAATTTGATTTCAAAGACGTGTCAAATCAAGCAAAGGAGTTTTTAGAGTGACAAAGCCTCCAGGATATAAATGCAACATTAGCCTTGTTATGAAAATTTAATGCTGATGAACAGGAAGACAAAAATACTATTGTCATGCTTATTACAGTCTTATTCTGTTCACAACAGCATGAAAGCTCCTTCATAACATCCCTAGCCCCGGCATTCCTGCCTCAATCCAAATGGCTCATTTAGATCTTTAGAAATGCTATGAATTCATCTCTCTACCATCACTATTTATGGTCCCCAGCACCTACAAATTCTTGATCTGATTCCTGTTTAACTGCAACTGATGTTCTATTTCTTCTTGTAACAAGTCTCATTCTCACTTTCATTTCTTCACTCTAAGTGGCAATGCTTCTCTCCTTGGCAATGCTCTCTCCCCACATGATACTAAGAATTAATCCCCCTCTCTTCCCATCACCAGCTATTCTGGCTCCATTTTACTAGCACGTGCTTAAACCCATTGCAAACGTAAAGAGTACTGGTGTAGAAGTGTCACACAAATCAGCATTTGGAGCAGAAAGACACTTCTTTCTCTTGACACTATTCAGTTTTTCAAAGATCCCATTCAGCCTTTATTCTTTCTGGTTTGTAATAGCACCTCTCATTTGGCCTTTCTTTTTCATTGTTTGCATTAAGCAGGAAAGTTTTCTTTTGCTTTCCATCATGAAAATCACACTACATTTTTATCAGTGTCGATCCATGCTAACGATTAAAGCTTTTAAAAACGTATCTGTAATTGCCATGTTGTATTTGAGTTATTTAAGACAGCCATTAGCTGTACAAAGAAGCCTTAGGAGTTAAGGGACTGGTAGTTGGGTGCAATGTTTATGCTGTCAGCACACACACACACACACACACACACACACTGCTGACTTAACAGTTATTCTCAGAAACTCAGGCTTTACTACAGCTCCCAATTCTGCATGCTGGTGGCCATGTAATCTAGGAGTATGAATCCACAGACAGTACTTACTGTTAGAGAGTGATTATAACCACATACTGAGAATATGCAGGTCCCCATCACAGCTCTTAAATGTCTCATTACATTTGTAGCTCTTATAGGTACCTCAACGGAGTATCATTTTATACTTCACGCTAGCCCGTAAATGTAGAGGAGGATGTGAATGACCAAATATGGGTTGCATTTTACAGGAGCATAAAATAATTGCTTTCTGCTTGTATTTTATGGTATTGCACACCATTTGGATAGTGAGTGTTCAAGAAGTCTGAAGAGTTTTACAATCTGTGCTTAATCCTACCTAAATAACTGTTAGCTGGAACAGGAACTAGATTCTCAGCTCGGCGACTCTCACTACCAACTTCATAAGGCCCATCATCAAAGATATCCAAAGCATAAAATGTTTGATTCTTTTGCTCTGCACGAACCACCCCTGAAGGAATGAAATGGTAAAATAAAAATGGATGAATGACAAGAGAGAAAAATAATAGATATATGGTTCCTGATTGACATTAGCAACATTGTCCTTGTGATCATATTTGAATTGGAAGAATAGCACACAGCCTGAAGTTATGTTTTAAAATCTCATGGTATTGTATACATATGGGTCTCATGATGCAGCAACTTTATGGTGCCATGCAATGATCTGGAAAATATGGTATACATTATTTAATTTGTCAAAAAAACACTGAATAAACTGATCATCAACTCTCTTCACTCAGCGTATCATTTCACCCTTTCAGCAAAGGCATTACAGAGAAAGCTTCTAGATCCACAAGATTTCAAAATACTGATAGTAATTTTACTATCAAATTATCATTAAATGCAGCCAATAATATAAATTAGGTAACATCCTTTTTTTAAGAGAAAAAGAGCTACATCTCACACTAATCAAAATGGGTGCGTCTCTTTAGTTAGGCATATTTAACAGTTTGCCAAGTACAGACATGTTTTTCCATTATATGGAAAAGCATATTCATAAAACTGATGTACTGTCATAGCAGTTCTTTGCAATTAACAAAGCAATCTCTGAACTCAATATGCTCTTTCAGCTTGTTCAAATTTTCTTGACAGAAACAGATATTTGGAAGATTAAGTCTTCACAAAAAGTATACCTTGTGCCAGAGCTTAACTCAAATATTTCGCATGGTTCATGTGCCAGACACAGGTGTGTGAAAGAACACTGTATAACAGGAGTCAAAGATCAGACAGGCATTCTAAAGGAGGGGGAGGGAAGTATTTTGCACCTATTGGTGTAATGATGTGCAAAAAGAAATCTCTTTTAACAAAACAAAACAGGCCGGGCATTTGAAAATTTCTCAACATAAACCAAAGGATAGAAAAATAATGGATAGATTTGTGAGTTTTGCAACATTTGCTAGGTGATATGTGCCAGTTGCCACAGTCTTTAGTTTTTACTCAGGCAGAACACCCATTAAAGTCAACGGAGTTTTACTGGAGTAAAAACATAAGGATTTGCCCTTGAATGTTTAAATATTTGCTCTGTCTGCAATCATCTTCCCATGATCCTGCCATATTGAATGTGTGATATATTAGGGTATATCTACACTGAGTTTTAAAAACCTGCAGCAGTGAGTTTCAGAGACTGATTACAGACATAGGCGGACGGGCCAGTCCAAACGTTGTGGCTCGAGCTGGAGCTTGGACTCCGAAACTCACCCACGTCCCTGGGCTTTGGGCCTACACTTCTGCACTGCTGTTTTTAGCATGATAGCACGAGCCCCCCCACCCTGAGACTGAAGACTCTGGCTCTGAGACTCATGGCTGCAGGTTTTAAAAATGTTGAAAGGTACCCCCAGTTTCTACAGAAGATGACTGATGTCACAAACACAAAAGAATGATCTCAATTAGGATAAAAGTTTTAGTGCAGACATTAGTCTGAATAATTGCTCAAATGCAGAAAAATGAGATGTTGGCCAAATAATGCTAAAAATATGTATATACACACTCAGTGTGAAAGTTCCACCCTTTGAAACAAGCACTAAATCCTGCATGAAAATTAAGACCAGTGAGGTAGGGGTTTCCTACACAGCATGTTAACTTATCTAATCCGTCCATTAGCTATTCCAATTTTTTAAAATTCCCCTTACAACACTGGTCCCCAAATTTTTTATCTCATGCCCGCCCAGAGCCGAGGCCTGGAGCGGGGCCACGACTCCAGGAGGGGGGGGGGGAATGCAGACGGGGTAAGGGGGCCAAAGGTGGGGCCATAGCTGGAGGCAGGGGACGGGAGCGGAGCCTTGGCCAGGGTCAAGGCCAACAGCTGGGACCATGGGCGCAGGGCCAGCAGCTGTGGCTGGAAGTGGATCCCCAGGCAGGCAGCCAGGGCCGGGGCCAGGAGCGGGGCTGGGTGGCTCTCCCTCCCCACCCCTCCTGGGGGCTGGCCCCGGGTACCTGTCACACCCTCCCAACGTTCCTCTGTGCCCCGATCAAGAAGGCGCACCCATACATTGGGGAGCTCTGCCTTACAAGTCTTTAATGTGACATCAGCTAATAATTTAGCATTTACAAAACCGGGGTAAATGCTGAAAAATCTAGAATGGGAGAAGAGAGGGTCATACCTTTCCAGTTATAAGTTCCTGGTGCACCAAATACAACATAATGATAGTCTCTAGTAAAAGTAGCAGCTACACCTTGCTGACATGAACCAAATTTCTCATGGCCCCTCAGTCGGCCATCACAAAAACTCCATTCTCCACCATCCATAGCAGACTCATCATCCTTAGGGTCCTTAATAGTGAGATCCTGACTCAGCAGGTAGCACCTTCCAATGATATCACGAGATTCCTGAACTGTGTTTACATATTGCCTTTTCTCATAGCGATGTGCACATGTCTGCAAGGAAAACAAAGATACTATAGATAAGCAAAATATTTCATGCCTTCCGTATTTTTTTCCTGCAAAATTATTATTAAAGCCAAATAATGAGAAGGCCATTCTCTATAAGCCACATGCTCCCCTAGCAACAGTAAGCATACAAACTAGGTACTTATGTCTCCAAGAACATTGACAACAGAGACTCAGAAGTTGAGTCACATCCTCTTGTAATGTCTGCATGATGGGCAGGAAGAAAAAAATACCACCACCACATAGGCTGTGCTAACCCATGTAAAGTTATTGGAAACCTTGCAGATCACAGCACTACTATGCACATACTCAACATTTCACATAGGTTGGAGGGCAGGGGGCATGCTTGCTTCTCCCAGAAATGGCAGCATGGTTTGTGCAGAAGCCAGGTTGTCACTGGTTCCCTGTTGATGACAAGGTGAATTTGCCCCTCCCTCCATGCAAGTTAATGCTGCCTCCAGCAGCATTACTAACTAACAGTTTTGGAAGTAAGGGAGAGCCGAGATAGGTGAGGTAATATATTTTATTGGACCAAATTCTGTTGGGGAAAAGGACAAGCTTTTGAGCTTCACAGAGCTCTTCTTCTGTGGAGCTCAAGAGCTTGTCCTTCTCACCAACAGAAGCTGGTCCAGTAAAAGATATTACCTTACCCACCTTGTCTCTCTAATATTCTGAAACTGGTGGCTACAACGCCACTGCAAACAATTCTGGAGGGTAGTAAGGTTGGAAGCGGTAGTTTTCAATGAGCATAGCAACATGGGGGAAGGTTCCTTGCCATGCCCCCGTTTCTGATCCATATTTGATGTACTGTACTACCATAAGTAGTGTATTTAGCAATAAGAGCATTAAGATACAAAGATCTATGGCATCATTCTGTGGTATCTTATGAAAGTTTCTTCCCTCTGCACCACTGAAAATAAGGGTATATGACTCGTCATCATTAGCATCTTTAACAGAAAGTAGAATTACAAAAAGTGATTTCACTCCACAATCCTGGAGTGAAAACAATCATCAGATCCACTGTTAGAGGCCATCAATTCCTTTGTAGTTATCACTCACCCATGGTGAGCCTCAGACGGAGGTTTGTATTTACTAATACTGACAACAAGTCCAAGAAAATGTGACATTTCTCCCGAACTTATACAAAAGAATTTGAAGGATAAATTTTTTTAAAAATTGAAAAGTACTTTATGCTTTCATTTTAAAGCCACACTTTAACACCAGCCACGGAGATGCTTTACTAGTATCTACTGTCTACCCTAGATTACTGGGATCATGAAATCAAACCAATTCAAAATTCAGAGAATTAGAAAAACATTCAAAAACTCTGCTGTTTTCTGAGATGTCATGATGGGAGGGGAAAAAAAAAAAAAAAAAAAACTTTCAGACTATCTGCAGTGCCTCATTCCTCTATGAAAAAATTTAATTCCTTATGTTTGGGAACCTAATAGCAACAAAACCTAGAAAGAGTTCTGTAAGGGTATAGAAAAGCAGACAACTTTAAAACATGCAGCATAACCCTAAACAAATACTAATAAATATTCAAGTCCTATAGACTTACCACCACCTTTCCTCCTGGCCCCTGACTTTGGACAGTTACACCCATCCACTGGTCTTCTTTACTCTCCGTTGCTGGATCAGCTGCATTATCACAACACAGTTTTACACACTATGGTTAACTCTTGTCAGAACATTTTGTGCTTTGATTATAAAAATACAATTTTAATTCCAGTTTCAGAGGGGTAGCCATGTTAGTCTGTATCAGCAAAAACAACGACAGGTTTCAGAGTAGCAGCCGTGTTAGTCTGTATCCGCAAAAAGAAGAACAGGAGTACTTGTGGCACCTTAGAGACTAACAAATTTATTAGAGCATAAGCTTTCGTGGACTACAGCCCACTTCTTCGGATGCATATAGAATGGCATCCGAAGAAGTGGGCTGTAGTCCACGAAAGCTTATGCTCTAATAAATTTGTTAGTCTCTAAGGTGCCACAAGTACTCCTGTTCTTCTTTTTGCAAAAACAACGAGGAGTCCTTGTGGCACCTTAGAGACTAACAAATTTATTTGGGCATAAGCTTTCGTGGGCCATAACCCACTTTATTTTTCACTCCATGCAGCTGATGAAGTGGGTTATGACCCATGAAAGCTTGTGCCCAAATAAATCTGTTAGTCTCTGCCACAAGGACTCCTCGTTAATTTTAATTCAGTATTTGTTAACAACTCCATGTAGTACCTGAAACAGCCTTTAGGTGGCACTCTCTATACACTTTACCCATACAACAAAACCTTAATTGATGAGGAGGATTAGTTATATCAATGAAAAAGGATTTTGTTGTGTGTGTTTTTTTTAATTAAGATATAACTTACACTTACTGAAGAACATGATCATAAGCAAAACATCTGGATTCAAAGTCATCAATATTGTTTTAGCAATTAAGCTAAGACTTGCTTTCACTCAAAAAATAAATAAGAAAAGCATTTAAAGAGGATAAGAATAAAAGTTTTCCTTGTGATCACTGATTTTAAGAAAAAGAAAGATGCTATATTCAGTGGGAAAGACCATTGAAGCCTACATCTGATAAGAAAAATATGGAAGAGACTACCGTTCTCATCAAAGAGGACACGTGTGCAATGCGTCTCTGGGGATGTAATGTCACAGCTATACAACCCTCCAGTTCTGTTGGCTTGCTGGGATGGAAAGCCTCTCTCCCGAGGTGCTCCAACCAGCAATCTGTCGAGAGAGAAATAGAAAATCATATATTTTGAGGGACTTGAGTAACTTGAGAGAAGCAACAAGAGTAGAATCAGGGGATGCTATTTTGATCATATGTCAGTAGAGATCTGATTTGTAAACTATTGAAGGAGGATGGCATACACCATGACAATTTTTCTATATTTTTTTTAAGTAGATCATTTAAAAATTGTGTCTCTCTCAAAGCATGATGGTTCTATGAAAACTGACTGTGCAACAATGGCATTGTGAGGTTCTCCAGTTATCATCTAATGATTTCATATCAAATATACTCAGTTTACAAATATTTTTCCTTAATTGCCATCCAAGCAAATTCAGCCTTAGATCTGAGAATCAAGTTGGATTCTTTATGGCTAGTTAAGCTTCAACAGAAGGTGACCTTGAAAAACCGTGAAAATTTAAAAATCTAGAGCTGGTAGAAAATCAGAATTTACATCCAATGGAAAATTCTAGTACAGTATTTGGAAATTTGTTTTCCCAAATCAGGATGAAAAATTGAAAGAAAATTTTTCACAGGATTGAGTTCCAAAAATTTGCTTCAAAATGTTTCATTTTGACATTTCTGATCAAAACTAAACATTTTGACATTCTGGAATTGAAATGCTTAATTTTGGCTCAACTCAACATTAATCTGTGTCCTCCTGACCTGCTTTGGTATAATGTGCTACAACTTGCTGTAGTTCGAGTGCCTTGTGTCCAGAGGCTGGGCTCCCCGGCCAGACTACATTTCCCATGAGTTTCTTTGCTCATGCCATTCCCACAACACATCATATCAATTCAACAAGAGGTCAGACCCTGGTGAATCATGGAAGATGTAGGCCAGCCCAGAAGCCCAGCCCACAGAAAAAAAAATGAGGGCACGTGGCACCCAAACTAGAACTCACATGAGGCAACATGGCAACTAACGCTCACATATATTAATGTTGAACTGACCCATAACAAAATGTTTTGATTGGTTCAAACTAAAATGCTTCTATTCAGATCAACCTGAAACATAATATTTTGTTTAGATTTTCCTACTGGGAAAAAGTTTGCAAGATTTCAGTTTTTCAGAACCTGCATCTTCTGCTGAAAAAAAAAAAAAAAATCAATACAAAATTCCCAGCTCTATTAAAATTGCTTCAGGTCTTCTTTACACATCATAAAGGAGCAAAAAAGAGCATACCTTTATTTTCTTTTCCAGGTTACTTTTTAAAAAAAAAATCCAATATCAGCTTGTGGTTGCAATAGCGTAGTCCCCAAAAATCTAAACATTTTTCAAATGTTTTTGCCTAGGCAGCTGCTGTTTGTCCTTCAAGACTATTACTGTACCAGGTTCATGAACCAAGAAAAATCTTGAATCATCTTACATAAATTACTGCTGAATGGTGCTGTAAATCTTAAATCTTATCAGATGCACAAGACAGTTCAACAATCAAGCACATTATAAACAGGCTCTAGTGAAACAGGTGTAGATTAGATCGATACAATTGGTACATTCTAGAATGAAAGTAGTGCCCAAAAAGGTATTAAAACGTGCTGGAACTAAGCTATGCTGCAGCACTACATGTCTGCCCTGTGGAGCACAGCAGAGTGGGATAAAAGACAGTTTCAGGCACTGCAGCACAGGTCATTGTAAACATGCTGAGAACTATTAACTTTACATTTTAATTTCTGTCATTCCTAATAACGTTCAATTAATCTTTAGTTCAATAAATCAAGCAAAACTTACTGTAAAGGTTCAAGTCAAGCATCCCAATGCACGAACAATGCAGTCTACTCACCCTGCATACCATTCTTAAATAGCAGAAGTCCATAATAGAAATTACTGTACTACCATCACAAAGTAAAGCTCAATCTCTGGTTAACGATGAGAGATACACAAAGCTAGTGATGCTGGGCCTTATGCACCAGAATGAGTTTCATCCTGGCTGAGGCAGTCCAAATGAAACAGATTGTATGTTGCCTAGATGAGTTCTGATGGATGCACGCGAGTATCATTACAGATTGATCATCTCTTTTTTACATTTGAGTAGTCATTGGACTGTTACTTATTCTACATTTTTTTTTAATAAAAGGAACTTCAACAACAAATAAATGTGAGCTTATGTTGAGAAATATAATTGTTTCTGCAGCTGTGTGCATTCTGGAGTCTATTTTAGCTCTTTTGCTGGTGATCAAAACCCCTTCTTCCCAAGGAACCAGAACACAAAAGAGGATTTAAAAAAAATAATGGATGTTTATTTTGGCAGGGGAAACAATAAAGATTAAAAACCAAATGCTTACTGTGAAAATGGAGTTTAAGTAAGTTCTTGAGTTTTTCGGAGGATGATTTGCCTATTTATTGCAAGCTCCCCCTTAATGCACAATGGCTCTGACTAAACCTTTCAAACACAAGTACCTAAAGTCAGGCTTCTAGATCCATATTTAGACACCTTCATAAATATAGTCTGATTCTGAAAATTTGTTAACAGGAGCAACATGTGGGTGCTCACCAGAGACTCAAAGGTTCAGGTTCTGAAACAGATTTTTCTACTTAATATATTACCATTTATGTCATAAAGTGTAAGCCATAAAATATAGAAGATGTATAGCAAGTTAGCACTGCTGTCAGAACCTTAACTTTTTACAATTTCAGTTGTGCAGACTTAGGGCTGATTACTGGCAAATAACCTCAAAGGGACCATGAATGCAAATAAGTGACTACTCCACATGGATAGAGTGTTGCAGAATCAGACTCAATGGTGCATTAGTCTACATTCATTTGGTTTGTGTGTGTATTATACTACCAGGGGCACTCTGTTAGCCAATGAAATTGCAAGGTAATTAAATGAACTAATAGTAGTCTTACCATATCACCCTTGGCAAAACTTCTGTTAAGCATCATTGGACATAGTTTGCTTTATGCTAAATAAAGCTGAACTGTTACCTCCTAGCTGAATACAAGGCTACTATTCTCCCTTAACTCTAATCAATCATAGCCCAGTAATTAAGAATTTGAGTTTTCCAAATTAAAACTAATTGAGAGAATTATTACTTTTGTGCTTTTGGCCAGGTTGCCACCTCCATAGCTCCACTTTCATGGACTGGGGTGGCTCTGCAGCAGCCCTGCCTCTTTTTTCCCCTCTCCAAAGAGCACCTTACTCCATACCAGACACTCCAAGATACCATGAACAGGATTCCCCTTCTGGGGTCCAATTAATTAAGTCCTGCCAACAAGGGGGCATAAAACAAATGGAATTCAAACCAAGAAGGTTCTTTGCCCCAGTCTCAGGCTGGGCCCAGCCTCTCCACCCTATCGGTCTGCTCTCCCAGCAGTAACTCCCAGGACTTCTTGCTTAGAGTTTGGCCTTCTCACCTTCACTCTACAGACCGCTATGAAGGAGAGTGATCCTCTTTTGAATCCTTTTTCTCCCACAATCCCAGTGCATGGTTCTCAAAGAGTTTAATTATATTGACCAGCAAGAAGAGCTCTGCCTTCTCCACAGGCCTCCTCCCTCTGGCTCTCCACAGGCCTCTGTTTTATCTAACCCAGGCCTGATCAGACTACTTGACCTCACCACTCCCCAGCCACAGTCACCAGACCTCCTTCATTTTACCAGCCTGCGGAACAAAGCATCAGTCTCACAGGTAGGGCTGAGACCCTGTGACAGTGCCATTAGTTGAATCAATAATTCAACTACTTTTTTGAGCTGGGTGCCTTTGGTCATGACTATGTTTCCTCCTCCAACCTCAAACACTGATCATCAGCTGGCTTACAATATATGGATTTGCTCCATCACTCTCCCAACCTGATGTCCAAATCTGAAGAGAACATACATGTTTTAAGGCTACGGCACTGGAGGAGCAAGGTTTTAACTCCAGGTCTGCATGAAAGAACACCTATTTAATTGAATCCCACTACCGAGGTATCATTTTAGCTCAAATGAAAGAGACCTGTTTCTTAGTGCTTAGGTCCCAAATTCAATCCCTGCCAACCAGTGTGTTGTTTGTGTGTGCTTGAAGCCATGGCTCATTATAGTTAAAAGTACTTTACAGAGAAATGCTGTACAACACTAATAATCATTCTATTCAGACAGAATTATGGAGACAAAACTTACTTGTTTTTCCAAAAGTATATGAGGAACTATACTACTCCCCCCCCCACCAAAGACAACAGCAAAAGTCCTGTTGATTTCAGCTAGAGCAGGATCCACCCCATGATTTTTTAATTTTGTTTTTTAAAAACACACATCTGCAGTATGTATACATTGCTAATAAGTGAGAGGAGGTGGGAATTGGCCATCCAGATACTATTAGGGGGAACTGTTGCTGATCATTGTTCACTGAAAAAAGTCTGAATTTCAAATAGATAAATGGAAGCAACCTAGTTTCATCAAACCTAGTCCAATGAAGTGCTTAAAAAATTATAAACTACTGCAATATCAAGCAAATCAAACAAACCAGCAATAGATTTCCAGTTTAACAGTCTATATGTATATTAAAATAGTCTTCTGGTTAGTATTAAATTCCTTTCTGCTTTCATCAATAACACTTGAGAAACTTAACAAGTGAGTGTGATGGAACTGCAGCTTTATATGCTTGCAGAAACCTTTATAACTTTATGAAAACTGTGGTAACACAAATAGAACTCAAAACTATCTCAGTTTCCCCCCCTATTTTTTTCATGTAAACATATCGATCATTTGTGAAGTGGGAACTGCAGTTAAGATGTAAACCACATATCAAAGAGATTATTTTAAAAGTTTATTTGTTCATACCCCTCACCACTTTATCACTTGACCAAACTTTACTGGATGCTTTCCCAGCTCTAGTGAATGTCTTTACCTTTCTCATGTCTCAATACTTTCCAAGAGACAATACAATTTTATAAATATATTTCTATAAGAAATATAAATTCAGTGATTCATTACATCAACTTTAAACCAATCACTAAACTGGGTGAAAAACTAAAAGGGAAAACATCCAATTAACATACTAGAAAGAAAATCCTGTTCACACACCCTATATTTGCCATGCTCTTTTTTAAAGTGACAGGATTATGTTAATGATTCCAGCCTCATGACCATTATACGGACTGGAGGAAGCATAGAATGATAGGGTTAGAAAGGACCACAAGGCATTATTGAAAGTGTTTTCTGGGTAACAAATTACCTGCATCTACAAATAGGCTGAATAAAGTAGTCACAGGTATCAGCAGTTTTAATTTTGGTTACCTTCATCCACCACAACTGTCCAATGTAAGGTTGCTATTACTGGGAACAGTGTAGGATATTGTGCACCACTGTCCTTTTCAAAAAATTGCAGCATAAACACAAGTAACACAAAATTAGGAAAGTGATGAAGGTAAGTGCTGCAGTGGCTGAACTTTCACTCTACAGACCGCGATGGAGGAGAGCGATTCTCTTCTGAATCCTTTTTCTCCCACACGCCCTGTGCTTGGTTCTCAAAGAGTTTAATTATCTTGACCAGAAAGAATTGCTCTGGCAACTACTGGTAATTTACAGACCATAGTTTAATCCTATTTGTGTTACCCGCTCTCCCTCCCCCCAGCAATATGCTCCTTTTGTTTGCCACACTCACTGGTTTCGTATCAGATGAAATTTTCTGGGCAGAGACAATTTCTACCACAGCACAATATGACCCTGATCCTGACTGAGGCATCTGGATAACCTTCAGCAGGAGACTGAGTCTGAGTCTTGGTCTCCCTAAGTTTGCGTGTCTGCCAATGCTGCCAATTAAGGAATCTAGTCCTTGAGCTCAAGCAGTAGATGCTCATGCTTTTAGCAGTGAAGATCCCAAGTTCAAACCTCTTTCTCAGCATAAGCAGGGGCAATGACATTCTTGCAACACTTGTAAATAATTCTATATTAAAGGCATTTATGAACAATTTGACTTAGAAGATGGCAACAGCCCATAACCATGAAGAGATCACAGTGAGAAAGTCAAGTGGGAAACATTCTGTGTATAGCCAGAGCAGATTGTGCCAGAAGTTAATGAGAGATTTGCATTGACCTCAGTAGGAACAGGATTGGCCCTGTGCGTGTGAAGACACTGTTCCAACCCATTCGGAGACAAATCATTACAGGCATCCATCTCCAAGTGAGCACTGTCCCTATAAATGTCTTGACTGTTAGCAACAGAGAGTCCTGTGGCACCTTTAAGACTAACAGAAGTATTGGAGCATAAGCTTTCGTGGGTGAATACAGTTACGATATCCGCACAAAGAAATAAGGAAACAAATCAACTGAGCCAGACGTGTACCCAGAAGCCTCCTGCTACAAGACAAGCCCAAGAAAGAAACCAACAGAACTCCACTGGCCATCACCTACAGTCCTCATTCCTCAGTTTAAACCTCTCCAACGCATCATCAGTGATCTACAACCCATCCTGGACAATGATCCCCCACTTTCACAGACCTTGGGAGGCAGGCCAGTCCTCGCCCACAGACAACCTGCCAATCTTAAGCATATTCTCATCAGGAACCACACACACCGCACTATAACAACTCTAACTCAGGAACCAATCCATGCAACAAACCTCGATGCCAACTCTGCATCAGCAACACCATCACAGGACCTAACCAGATCAGCTACATCATCACCGGTTCATTCACCTGCACGTCCACCAATGTTATATATGCCATCATGTACCAGCAATGCCCCTCTGCTATGTACATGGGCCAAACTGGACAGTCACTACGTAAAAGGATAAATGGACACAAGTCAGATATCAGGAATGGCAATATACAAAAACCTGGAGGAGAACACTTCAACCTCCCTGGCCATACAATAGCAGATGTAAAGGTAGCCATCTTACAGCAAAAAAACTTCAGGACCAGACTCCAAAGAGAAACTGCTGAGCTTCAGTTCATTTGCAAATTTGACACCATCAGATCAGGATTAAACAAAGACTATGAATGGCTAGTCAACTACAAAAGCAGTTTCTCCTCCGTTGGTGCTCACACCTCAACTGCTAGCAGAGGACCTGACCCTCCCTGATTGAACTAACCTCGTTATCTCCAGACTGATTCTTGCCTGCATATTTATACCTGCCTCTGGAAATTTCCATTACATGCGTCTGACGAAGTGGGTATTCACCCACGAAAGCTTATGCTCCAATACATCGGTTAGTCTTAAACGTGCCACAGGACTCTCTGTTGCTTTTTACAGATCCAGACTAACACGGCTACCCCTCTGATACTTGACTGTTGTTGGCTTTTTAAAAACGAAGGTAGACAGCTCAACTCACACAACATTACTAAAACAAGCTGGTCAATACAACACAGAAGTTTTATTTGAAATGCTAGTTTCACAGACACCATCTCGGCTTTATGATTAAATTCAACTCTCAGAAGTGATGAAAACAAACAGTACAAGTCACTGCCTACATACCTAGTGGGGTCTATTTTCTCTCTGTATACTTGCGTAATTCCTGTTAACATGCACATGAGTTATATGGTATATCATCAAGTGATCAGCCCTCCTTCCCCCCTCAACACCCAAGATCTCCCAAAAATCCAACAGGTGATTATGTTAGTGCAGAACTGCTTTGTGACTCTTTCTACAAGGATACACACCATTTACAGTTTGTACCAATGGGTATGTTTAGATCATTAATATGTGAAGTCCTGCCTAGAGTACAGGGGACTGTACTAGAAGACCTCTCAGGTCCCCTCCAGTACTATGATTCTATGATTTTCAAATTATCAGTGTAAAGATGCTTCCCAGATACATCACTAACCTGTTTTCTAAAGCCCTGGTGTTTAAAGGATTATGGTTTTCACAGCTCTCCCCAAAGAGCAGATTGTGTCATAGGGAATGGGAGAAGAAATGGACAGCACCAGAAGGGGCAGGGTAAGTAACCACAAAGCAAAACTAGGGAAGGCAAACTAGCCTCTGTTCTGGTGTATAGAAAGGGTCAGCCCCAATGGTTCTGTGACCAAATAAAGTAATCTAAAAAACAAATGCTCCACCTTCACATTCATTCAAAGAGCCGATTGCATATGGATTCTAAGGATCTTTTGCAGATCTCCACGCTTACCCAAAAACCCCTCAGTGCCAAATGGCCAGAAGGTTACAAGAATATCCTGATTCTGATATGTACATTCTGGTTCACCAAAGAATGTCATGTGAGGTCTTAAATGAAAGCCACGGTCACTGGTCATTAACTTAGTCTGTGAAAGGCATATACAAATACTAGGTAAGGAGTTATGTATGTATACTGAAGATATGTTCTTACATTCTGTATCACAGCAGAAGTGCAAAACAGGTTGCCTATGAGACAAGGATGTTTATTCACCTGCCTGTCTGTTGGCATGTAAATTCAGCATTGTGAGCTAACACAGGGCCGCAGAGGCGTTTTGGCCTCTTCCGGGAGCGGGGTGACTATGTGGTGCACTACTGGCTGGCAGGGTGCGGGGGGGTAGCCCAGCTCGTGATGAGGAGGAGGTGCTGATGTGCGTGAGTGGGGTCAGGGCATGCAGAGAGCCTGCCTTAGACCCGCTGTGCTGCTGATCGGGAGCTGCCCGAGGTAAGTGCCCCCCAGCAGGAGCCAGCACCCTATGCCCCCTCCTGAACCTTGAACCGCCTCCTGCATTCCAGCCCCCTGCATCAGACCTGACCCTCCTCTCACAGCCCATATCCCCTCCTGCACCCCAACACTGCCCCAGCCCAGAGCCCTCTCCTGCACCCAAACTCCCTCCCAGAGCTTGCACCCCTCGCCCCCTCCTATACCCTGACCCAGGCTCAGACCAGAGCCCCCTCCCACACTGCAAACCCCTCGGCCCCAGCCCAGAGCCCGTACCCCCTCCCGAACCCCAACTTCTGCCCCAGCCCAGTGAAAGTGAGTGAGGGTGGGGGAGAGCGAGTGGGGGATGGAGTGGGTGGGGCTTCATGGAAGGGGCAGGGCCTTAGGGAAGGAGCAGGGTAGATCCTGGATTGCCCTTAAATTCAAAAAGTGATTTTGGGCATAAAACAGTTGGAGACCACTGAATTACAATAACAATATTTAAGTTTGATTGCCATCCATTAAGTTAAATATTTCATACTCAAAGAGCAGGGACCTGGCAGATACAGTATTTTGGCACAAACTATATTTTTCTGGCAAACTACAAAGATTATTTGTTTGGTTCAAAAGTTCCTTTTAAAATGCATGTTTCCATTTCCTATGTGCAGTTCTATCTGTCTGACTTTGGAACAGGCTAGCAGCTGGGGAAAAAGAGAAGAGGTGCTGCATTTTACATCAGGAATCTATACACTTGTTCTGATGTCCAGAAGGAGGTGAGATGCAGACCAGCTGAAAGCTTCTGGGGAAAAATAAAAGGGGTAGGGATGGTAGGGATCTATTACATAATGGTAGGGATCTATTACAGACCACCAAATGAGAAAGAGGTGGAGAGATTTCTTGAACAGAAACATTCAAACACAAGAACTGGTAGTACTGGGAGAGAGAAACTTTTTCACACCTTTTGGGTGGAGTTCTGGGAGAGAATGTGTTTAAGTTCTTGGAAGTCTGGAGGGCACCCAGAGCAGCCAGCCAGTGGGTTCCAAAACTCAGAAACGGATGTCAGACAGAAGGTCTGTGCCTGAGAGAGTGCCTTCAGACCCCTAGATTATGGGCAGTGGCTTGACTCCATTGAGGCTCCAGGAGCTTGAAACATCCCAGGGATCCAGAGCAACAGAGGCTTAGATTTCCCTCACAGTAGTCTTAGAGGGTAGCTTGAAGGAGGCACTGGAATCTGTGCCAGTAGGTGACTCTGCAAGCAATCCCACTGAAATTAAGTCAACAGTATTATGAGCTGTATTTGTCAAAGAGAAGCTAGTGATTAGGTTTGTCCTGCTATTGCATTTCATTTTTCTAATTATCATGATTTCACAAGCTCCATACTTCCTATCTGCCAGAAACATGCTGTAAATAGACTCACTTTCTATTACCTAAGATATCCTGAAAAGTCTGAACCTGTCAGTTAGTTATAGCTCTTGGTTTTGCATCAGCTTTTCTTCATACACTCTACAAAAGGCATCTCTCTTTCAACCAAGAGCCTGATAAAATAAAAGGCAACACCCATGTACATAATCTACCGGCTGCTTTTCTGAAGTGTGTACCCAGAAGGGCAGTACTTACAATATGGAAAAGGCCAGCTTGCACTGCTTTCCCAAAAGCAATTTGAAAAAGCTTAAAATGTCTAGTTGCTGGATACATAATATTCTCATGTGCAGAGAAAGCTTTATTAGTTATGTTCTGATCACCCAGTCTACACACATTCACTGTGAAAATGAACTATTGATTTTTCTTTCTTGATTTAACCCCTTACCCAACTCCACAGTTATAGTCACAGTTCTGGGTTTTGGCGTCTCTGTGAAGCAAATCTTAGCAGCTGGGAAAATAAATCTCAGTTCTAAAACCATATGCTGCTGGCACTGTCCAGATGAATTTCTCATTACAGGCTTTGATAGCACTCTTTGGCCAAACATGGGTGAGCACCCACATTGCTGTCACTGTGACTTAGGCCTGGTTTACAGCTAAAGCTTAGGTTGACATAGCTACATCACTCAGGGGTGTGAAAAATTTCAGCGTTGTGCAGAATAATTAGGTTGACTGAACCACTGTAGAAACAGGTTGAGGGAAGAATTTTTTCCATTGATGGAAGAACTTTTCCATCAACCTAGCTACTTTTCTCAAAGGTGTGAATTTACTACAATGACAGAAACACCACTTCCGTCCTATAGATGGTACTTTTATGACTTTTCTCAAATATTGGCAAACAGTTTGTGCCCCTTATAATTGTTAACTCTGCAGCAAATAGTCCCTTCTGAATAGCTTATTGGCAACACTATATATAATTGCCAAAGTCAAGTCAACATACACACAAGTCAACAACATGACTCCAGTTATAAAACCATCATGGCCCTCAGTTAACTGCAGATTGCAGGACAAAAAGGGTTACTGTCAAAAATTCAAATAATAAGTTTGCAGAATTTTAATAAGAAAATTCTTCTTTCTACTGCAGTAAAAACTTTTCCTTAAATCCCAAGCCTAATCAAAAAGGAAATGCGCAATTAGATAAGTCACCCAAAAAGATTTCAGTTTATTCAAATAAACTGAAAATGCAGATAGTCACCTCACTGGGAAGAGCACCAATCTGTTAAAATGTTTTATAGTAGTACAGACCATAGTTCAAAAGGAGTTGCGTGTTTATTCAGAACACCCAAACAGCTTCTTTGGTTTAACTCCATACGTATGTAGAGTAGTATCAAGGAGGTAAACTGAAATTCATGAGATATTCATAAAAAGATACAGATCTCCCTCTTTCTCCACATGTGGGCTGGACAGGGGAAAACTGCCATACTGTATTACATTTTAGGGTGAGTAGGAACGGACAAACTGCATGGAGTTGATGGTTTTTCAAGGTCTCAGAACAACTTATTTGTTCACAAAACTAACTGAAGATTGAGAGCTTAAGCCTCCAAAGTTAATACCATTTCCTTACACAAACACGGTTTTCTCCCCTGCTTTTTTCTTTTCAGTCTGATCTAAGCAGAACATGAGGCAAACACTGGAGCTCAAGTACAACTTTTGAGACCCTGATATTCTTGCAGACTGAAAGTTAGGTAATATGAGTTCTCCCATTTCTAGTTGTTAGAACTCAGTTGGATCTCAGCTGACAATAGCCAATGTTTCCTTGCTACATCGGGGGGGGGGGGGGGGGGAGGGAAGAGGGGAATATGTGAAAAAGAAAAAAAATTGATTGCTAATCAATGCTCTGAGACATCACAGTCACAATCAACAAATGTCTCAGTCTCACCAAGTACGATTTGTGCAGATGAAAATGTAACTTGGGCTTATGCAGTTACCCCCTGTGCTCAGAATCCATCCAATATTACTCTCTGGTATGTATGAAAAAATTATTTATTTCTGACCACTTCAAATGAGTGCATTGTGTCATCTTCACCTAGGACCTGGCTCCCATAAATGGAGAGTAAGGCTCACACCAAGTGAATATGGAGAAGTTTATAAGTGGGAGAACAGTGAGCAGTTTTCATCATGTTTCACTGTAAAAAGCAAAGGCCAGAGATGCAGCCAGTAGGTTTAACGGTTACAAAACTTTAGCACCATATATGGTAGAACGGAAATAAAATTGTAACAGTGGTCCTTTATCAAGAATGGTAAAAAATAAACAGCTATAAAAATTGAACCAAGAAAGTCTCAGACAGGTCAATAATTGACTTGCTAGCAGCAACACCTCGTTGCCTAGTTTGGGTGTTCCCTGAATAAACATGCATTTTCTTTTGAACTTCAACCTGTGCTTGTGCTGCTGTGCAAACATTGCTTACTTTCAAGCGCACTGCTTTGTAAGTGTGATGAGACATTCAGAGCTGTTTTCAGTTTTGTTTTGCTGTGCATTTACAAGATGTACCTTGTGGACCCGATTTTCAGAGGTATTGAGCACGCAAAACTCCAGTGGAAGCCTATACGAGCTCCAGGAACTCAGCATTTCTGATAAAAAAAATCAGGCCCCAACTCTTCATCAGCAGTTCAGCTATTTACACAGCTATTATCCATTTTGGCACTCAAGTCTCACACAATGTAGAATGTTCTTTAGACTTGAGTCAGCAGATGAAGTTACAGAAAAGGTGGTTCATGCTTACTCTGCCCTGGTATATCCTGGTATCTCAAAGATTCCTCATTTCCTTGAAAGAGGGATGTAAGAGCAAAAAGAAGTATACGAGCCTAGCTTACACAGTGGCATTGGAACAATTTTTATAGTGGGGGTACTGAAAATCATTGAGCAAAACTGTAAATCCTGTATATGATGGAAACCACATCAAGCCAGGGGGGGCTTCCACACGCATAGCATCCCTAGCTGCAGCTCCCCTGAGCATAGAGGTTCCTGAGGAGCTTATTACTGACTGTAAAATACAGATGGCAAGTTTTGTATCGTATACTAAAACAGGGCTTCACTTTTCCATGGTGTGTACTACAACCAGAGAGAGCATCTTATGGAGCATCTCTCATTGTTGATCCTGGGGACCTCCACCCTTCCCAATCATAATATCCCTAAAGAAACTACAGCAATTGCTTACATAGGAAAGTAATATTATGAAAATGTATTTGTAGCTGTGATTTAGCAGCTGGAAACAAGTAAGAGAGCCAACATCATGCACAGAGCCAGCTCTACATGGACTACATCAGCAAGTGCTTTGTGAACCACAATTTGAAAACCATCGCTTTAAGATTTTACTAAGGGTATGTCTACACTACGAAATTAGGTCAAATTTCTAGAAGCCGGTTTTATAGAAATCATTTTTATACAGTCTATTGTGTGTGTCCCCACATAAAATGCTCTAAGTGCATTAAGTCGGCGGACCGCGTCCACAGTACCGAGGCTAGCATCGACTTCCAGAGCATTGCACTGTGGGTAGCTATCCCACAGTTCCTGCAGTCTCCGCCGCCCATAGGAATTCTGGGTTGAGATCCCAATGCCTGATGAGGCAAACAGTGTTGCAGGGGATTCTGGGTACATGTCATCACCCCCCCCGCCCCCCCCGTGAGAGCAACGGCAGACAATCGTTGCGCGCCTTTTTTCCTGGATTACCTGTGCAGACAACATACCACGGCAAGCATGGAGCCCGCTCAGCTCAGCTCACCGTCACCATATGTCATCTGGGTGCCAGCAGACGTGGTACTGCATTGCTACATAGCAGCAGCTAATTGCCTTTTGACAGTAGACGGTGCAGTATGACTGGTATCCATCATTGGCTATCTGGGTGCTGGCAGACGTGGGACTGCATTGCTATACAGCAGCAGCTCCTTGCCTTTTGGCAGTAGATGGTGTATTACGACTGGTATCCATCGTCGTAGTCGTACTCCTCAGTGAGTTCGGTCAGAGGCACCTGGGCAGACATGTTGTGTCTCCTGGAGACTCAGTCCTGCTGGC
The DNA here is from genome assembly GCF_013100865.1 of Trachemys scripta elegans. Lineage (NCBI taxonomy): Eukaryota > Metazoa > Chordata > Testudines > Emydidae > Trachemys > Trachemys scripta. Next base: position 38,149,470 of record NC_048308.1, on the reverse strand, counting down.
AGTCGTATTGCACCGTCTTGACGATGATGGCTAGCAGTCGTAATGCAGAATCTTCTGCCAAGCACCCAGAAGACGCCGATGGCTATCAGTCATGCTGCACCGTCTGCTGCCAGCCTAAGACGTAAAAGATAGATGGACCAGATTTGTTGTGTATTCATTTGCTTCCCCCTCCCTCCGTGAAATCAACGGCCTGCTAAACCCAGGGTTTTGAGTTCAATCTTTCGGAGGGGCCATTCTGTATGACAGTTGTTTGTGTTTCTCCCTGATGCACAGCCACCTTTGTTGATTTTAAATCCCTGTAAGCCATGTCATCACTCGCTCTTCCCTCAGACAATAGTTTCACACCTTTTTTCAGCCCAGACGCCATAGCACTGGGATCATGGAGCCTGCTCAGATCACCGCGGCAATTATGAGCACTATGAACACCACACACATTGTCCTGGAGTATATGCAGAGCCAGAACATTCCAAAGCAAAACCAGGCAAGGAGGCGATTGCAGCGCGGTGACGAGATTGATGAAGAAATTGACATAGACATAGACCTCTCACAAAGTACAGGCCCCAGCAATCTGCAAATCATGGTGTTAATGGGGCAGGTTCATGCCATGGAACGCCGATTCTGGGCCCATAAACAAGCACAGACTGGTGGGACCGCATCGTGTTTCAGGTGTGGGACGATTCCCAGTGGCTGCGAAACTTTCACATGCGTAAGGGCACTTTCATGGAACTTTGTGACTTGCTTTCCCCTGTCCTGAAGCGCCAGAATACCAGGATTAGAGCAGCCCTCACAGTTGAGAAGCGAATGGCGATAGCCCTGTGGAAGCTTGCAATGCCAGACAGCTACCGGTAAGTCGGGAATCAATTTGGAGTGGGCAAATCAACTGTGGGGGCTGCTGAGATCCAAGTAGCCAATGCAATCAAAGACCTGCTGGTAACAAGGGTAGTGACTCTGGAAAATATCCAGGTCATAGTGGATGGCTTTGCTGCAATGGGACACCCTAACTGTGGTGGGGCAATAGACGGAACCCATATCCTTATCTTGTCACCTGAGCACCAAGCCAGCGAGTACATAAACCAAAAAGGTACTTTTCAATGCTGCTGCAAGCCCTGGTGGATCACAAGGGACGTTTCACTAACATCAATGTGGGATGGCCGGGAAAGGTACATGATGCTCGCGTCTTCAGGAACTCTGGTCTGTTTCAAAAGCTAGAGGAAGGGACTTTCTTCCCAGACCAGAAAATAACCATTGGGGATGTTGAAATGCCTATAGTTATCCTTGGGGACCCAGCCTACCCCTTAATGCCATGGCTCATGAAGCCGTACATAGGCAGCCTGGACAGCAGTCAGGACCTGTTCAACTATAGGCTGAGCAAGTGCAGAATGGTGGTAGAATGTGCATTTGGATGTTTAAAAGCATGCTGGCGCAGTTTACTGACTCAGATAGACCTCAGCGAAACCAATATCCCCACTGTTATTGCTGCTTGCTGTGCGCTCCACAATATCTGAGAAAGTAAGGGGGAAGACATTTATGGCAGGGTGGGAGGTTGAGGCAAATCGCCTGGCCGCTGATTACGCGCAGCCAGACACCAGGGCGGTTAGAAGAGTACAGCAGGGCACGGTGTGCATCAGAGAAGCTTTGAAAACCAGTTGTGTGACTGGCCAGGCTACGGTGTGAAACTTCTGTTTGTTTCTCCTTAATGAAACCCCCCTCCCCTCCCCCCCCCGGTTCACTCTACTTCCCTGTAAGCTAACCACCCTCCCCTCCCCCCTTCAAGCACCGCTTGCAGAGGCAATAAAGTCATAGTTACTTCACATTCGTGGATTCTTTATTAATTCATCACACAAATAGGATAACTGCCAAGGTAGCCCGGGAGGGGTGTGGGAGGAGGGAAGGACAAGGACACACTGCACTTTAAAACTTTAACACTTATTGAAGGCCAGCCTTCTGATGCTTGGGCAATCCTCTGGGGTGGAGTGGCTGGGTGGCCGGAGGCCCCCACAACCGCGTTCTTGGGCTTCTGGGTGAGGAGGCTGCGGAACTTGGGGAGGAGGGCTGTTGGTTACACAGGGGCTGTAGCGGCGGTCTCTGCTCCTGCTGCCTTTCCTGCAGCTCAACCATACGCTGGAGCATATCAGTTTGATGCTCCAGCAGCCGGAGCATCGACTCTTGCCTTCTGTCAGCAAGCTGACGCCACCTATCCTCTTCAGCCCGCCACTTGCTCTCTTCAGCCTGTGATTCAGCCCGCCACCTCTCCTCTCGTTCATATTGTGCTTTTCTGCACTCTGACATTGTCTGCCTCCACGCATTCTGCTGTGCTCTGTCAGCGTGGGAGGACATCTGGAGCTCCAAGAACATTTCATCCCGAGTCTGCCATTTTCTCCTTCTAATCTTCACTAGCCTACGCGAGGGAGAAACATTTGCAGCTGGTGGAGGAAAAGGGAGAAGTGGTTAAAAAGACACATTTTAGAGAACAATGGGTACACTCTTTCACGTTAAATTTTGCTGTTCACATTACACAGCACATGTGCTTTCGTTACAAGGTCGCATTTTTCCTCTTATATTGAGGGCCTGCCGGTTTGGTGTGAGAGATCACTCACACAGTGCCAGACAACAGAATTTGGCTTGCAGGCAGCCATGGTAAGCCACAGTCTTTTGGCTTTTTTAACCTTCATAACATGTGGGAATGGTTTCAAACAGCAGCTCCCTCATTTCCCATACCAAGCATCCGTTGGGTTGGCCATTTAAAATGGTTTGCAATGTAAAAGGAGGGGCTGCACAAATCCAACTATCCCCCCTCCTCCCCCACACACCCAATTCTCTGGGATGATCACTTCACCCCTCCCCCACACCGCATGGCTAACAGCGGGGCATATTTCTGTTCAGCCGAGCAAGAATGGGCACCTCTGAATATCCTCTTAATAAAAATCACCCCATTTCAACCAGGTGACCGTGAATGATATCACACTCCTGAGGATAACAAAGAGAGATAAGGAATAGATGTCTGCATGCCAGCAAATACTGGGACCATACACTGCCATGCTTTTATTATGCAATGATTCCAGACTACGTGCTACTGGCCTGGCATGGTAAAGTGTCCTACCATGGCAGACAGGATAAGGCAGCCCTCCCCAGAAAGCTTTTGCAAAGGCTTTTGGAGTACATGAAGGAGAGCTTTCTGGAGATGCCCCTGGAGGATTTCTGCTCCATCCCCATATACGTTAACAGACTTTTCCAGTAGCTGTACTGGCCGCGATTGCCAGGGCAAATTAATCATTAAACACGCTTGCTTTTAAACCATGTGTAATATTTACAAAGGTACACTCACCAGAGGTCCCTTGTGTGCCCTCAGGGTCTGGGAGCACACCTTGGGTGAGTTCGGGCATTACTGGTTCCAGGTCCAGGGTGATAAACATATCCTGGCTGTTGGGGAAACCGGTTTCTCAGCTTCCTTGCTGTGAGCTATCGTCATTGTCTTCATCATCATCATCATCTTCCTCATCCCCCAAACCCGCTTCCGTGTTGAGTGATTCTCCATTGAGAAGCTTTGGGTTTGGGTAGTGGTGGTTGCACCCCCTAGCAAGGCATGCAGCTCCGCGTAGAAGCGGCATGTCTGCAGCTCTGCCCCAGATCTTCCGTTTGCCTCTCTGGCTTTGTGGTAGGCTTGTCTTACCTCCTTAATTTTCACACGGCACTGCTGTGCGTCCCTGTTATGGCCTCTGTCCTTCATGCCCTTTGAGACTTTTTCTAATGTTCTGGCATTTCATTTACTGTTACGGAGTTCAGCTAGCACTGATTCGTCTCCCCATATGGCAAGCATATCCAGTACCTCCCGTTCGGTCCATGCTGGAGCTATTTTGCGATCCTGGGATTCCATCATGGTTACCTGTGCTGATGAGCTCTGCATGGTCACCTGTGCTCTCCAAGCTGGGCAAACAGGAAATGAAATTCAAAAGTTCGCAGGGCTTTTTCTGTCTACCTGGTCAGTGCATCTGAGTTGAGAGTGCTGTCCAGAGCAGTCACAATGAAGCACTTTGGAATAGCTCTCGGAGGCCAATACCATCGAATTCCATCCACACTACCCCAAATCCGACCCGGAAAGGCCAATTTCAGCGCTAATCCCCTCGTCGGAGGTGGAGTAAAGAAATCGGTTTAAAGGGCCCTTTAAGTCGAAAAAAAGGGCTTCGTCGTGTGGACATGTCCAGGCTTAATTTGATTTAACGCTGCTAAATTCGACCTAAACTCGTAGTGTAGACCAGGCCTAAGATTCCTGAGTGTTGTACAAGTATAGTCTCTTTCCATATATTTTACAGCAGAATACTTCTGAGTTGCTCATTAAAATAAAATGGCTAAATTGGACTCTTGTTTGCAAAGCAAGAATACCTGTATGCAGCCTCTAAGAAGTACTTGGCACATATTGCTCTCATTTCTTAGATACAAGGGGATGTTCCATCTTATCACAAGTACCACACATCCTATGCTAAAGGTGCAGAAGGGCTGAGCACAACACACAAGTTAAGATACCTGAGGCTCCATTATTTTTAAGTGTTTATAACCTTTTATGGGGTGATAAAGGTTAAAGAGAACAGTCAAAAGTGACAGATACAGTCCACTAAGACAATACTTTAAACAAATCTTTCTTTTTTCTAGGCTGGATTCTTATGTGGCTATTTACTGTACAGCAGCTTGCTTGTGTATATCCAAAACTAATTATTTAATTTCTTAGAAATAAATATATGCATTACTCATCAATTTACCATGTCATTTTGTACATCTTGTTTCTTTCAAAATGTCCCAAAGTATATTTGCATCTTAATACCCCAAGTCTTAGCAAGCATACTACCATAAGATGGTAACTTTATATCAAAATATATTTCAGTGAAAAAGTTAAACGCAGTCTGTCCATTTGGTGTGGATCATTTTTACTTGATTGTTTTTAGAGTCCATTGACCTACTAGCCGGCTTTCCTTTAGCCTAGTTTTATTCCCTTCCATCTCACCTTCCCAAACCACTTTGTTTCTACCAGTCCTGGAATAGAGATGTTTTTTCCCAGTTCCAACTTGATTTTGAAATGTAAAAAAAAAAAAAAAAAATCAGTGCCACAGAATGGATTTTAACAACAGTTATTCTACAGTGGATCTGGCTATTTCTATGAGCAATTTACCAGATAACAGTCACATTTGGAGTGAAGCTTTGCCTAGTTTAACAGAAGAAAATTGGACTGGCACACACACTGTGGCTGATGAAAGATTTACTTCTATAAAAACACCACGCATCTAATCAATATACTGATTTGGGAACTGTTCTGTTTTATTTTGCGAGATGGAGAAACCAGACAGCAATGAATTAGATCTGGAAACCAATCTCCTCTGTAATTAGCCTCACATGGAATACCATTTGTGGGAAGTCAGTCTACCTGCCCTGTTTCTGAATGACAAGTTATTTGCCTTATTTAAAAATCAAGGTTAATTGTATTTTTTTAAAAAAAATATGCATTGCATGCAGCGTTTTAATCTGCTCAGCTATTTCTATGACAAAAATGTTGTGCAAGTCACTTAATCTCACTTTCCCACATTTTCCCTCTCTCTAAAAGGGGGTAACACCCACCATTGCAAATTGCTTTGAGGTCATCAGATGAAAGATGCTATACCAGTTGTATTTTTAAGACTGTTTAATACCAAAACAGGTTTCTAACAAACTTGAAATAATATGACTTTTCCCCCCACACACTTTGATAACCCCATTATGCAAATTTACAATGGCCCCAATCTATTACAAATTCAGTCCATCAAATGAGCCAGATCCAACCAACTTTATCTGAAGCTTCTACTGAAATAGCTATTTAAAACTTAGACGGTTTGTCATACCTCCCACGCAAGGAAAGAAACTTTTTTCTACCTGGGCATCATGATTGGAAGAAAGGGGTGAATTAGGGCTTGTCTGCATACAAAAACTGTACCGCTTACCCTCCCAAGAGGGGGTGCAGAAACATCCGAATAAAGGTGTCTATAGTGTATTCCTGTAGCAAAGAGGAAAAAGCTGTACTGATATAAGGCCACCTTAATATCAAATCAATATAACTCCATCCACACTAGTGGCTGCACCTATTTAATTTCAGTATCAAAAACAAAAATTGAGCATGGAAAAGGATCAGAGGGGTAGCCGTGTTAGTCTGAATCTGTAAAAAGCAACAGAGAGTCCTGTGGCACCTTTAAGACTAACAGAAGTATCGGAGCATAAGCTTTCGTGGGTAAGAACCTCACTTCTTGCATCTGAAGAAGTGAGGTTCTTACCCATGGAAAAGGAGTAACTCTTCCTAATAAAAACCTGACATGCAATTGCAACAATGTAGAAATTCCTTCAATCTCCAAAATTACTGCTACATATCATCCACTTTGTTTCACCACCACCACCGATCTGCGTCTTCATCCCAAGCCCCAATACACTGTTATTCCCTCTGCAGAGGCCTGTCTAAAAGCTTCTTCAGCATATTTACGAGAGGAGAACTGAAATTGTGAGCGGAAGGTTTCTCCAAATATAAATAGGAAGTTTTAAAACTCCAATATCTAGAATACTAGACCATACAATGCTCTTTCAACTGCTACTGTTATGGAGGGGTTTCTAAATCTAAATGGCATGTTTGTCCCAAATTCTGCTCCTTTGAAGCAACACAGCACACAGCATTGTGGGCCCTGTTTTATGCACAAGACATGCTTCTGAAGGCACTTTCTTAAACCTCTTCATCTCGACACACACATGGCTCCATGCTCTCTCTTTCCTTCTACCTTTCTTCAGCTGACTGGGTCATAGTTTCACTCTAAAAAGCAGTACAAATCTTCTTGTGCCAGTCTCAATGAGATTAATGCTGCAATTGGTATTTGTGAAGCTGCCAGCTGAAGCTTTCAGGGTTCTGATTCTACACAGAGCCTCAATTCTTAGCTCCAAGCACCATTTCTGTGCAGACTGGAATTGGAGCAAAACACACAAATAGCAAGTATGCCACAGCCAACATCACCCCTTTGGTTTCAGTTTTCATTTGAACAATGAGGGCTGGGGGACAGAGTCTTCTTCAGTTCTTCCCTCCTCAGACTTTTGCTGGTAACAGTTATGCTTTTCAGATAAACTTTACCCCATCCCACTGACATCTAGGATTCTCAGTCTGGAAGGTACCAGATGTTTTACTTATTATTAAAATGGATGCGTTAAGTATTATGACCTCTTTGGACAAAAGAATGATTCATCAATAGCTTCATTGAAGACACGAGGTTTACAGTTTAAGTAGGCGGCATGATTGTGTTGTATGTGTCTGACTACATGGCAGAGGTCTGCCCATCTGTCTGTGCATGTCTACATCAGCCTAGTCTGGAAGAAAGGAGCAGAACAGCTGTGTTATTGTTCAGCCCTTTCTTTTTCCAATAACTTTTATGCATAGTTCTTGGACTGGATTTAAGTTCAATTATTTTTATAATTCACTACCTTTGCTCAAGGATAGAATGAATATTTGACAAAAAGAATTCTTTTCCTTCTGTCCTCAACCTCTACATTCAAATATTAATTTAAATTGAACAAGGACAACTGCCTTCTCCCTCTTTCCCCAGTTCAAGATCTGCCCTTGTTTGCACTGACTATGTACAATTTTTGTTCTGTTTGCACTGGCCTACCCTCACCATCAGTCTGGGAATATGCAAGTTTAGATCTGATTCCTTTCCTATTTCTGAGACATTTTTAATACTGTACTCTGATCACATCAGAATTGACTAAGCTAGCCATATATGATGTTCAGAAGGTTGATTTATATACTATAATATTATTTAATAAAAACTGTCTTGAATACTAGACTATAATCACAAATTCACCCCTTTCAGAAAGGGTGAGTGCAATAAAAGGGAAGGGTAGGAACTTAAAGCAATTTTGGTAAAAAGAACAGTTATATTTAGGCTTGGCTGAATTCAATTTTTATAATTTTAACAGATAAAGCTTAAAAATAAATATTGACTTTTTCTGTTATCTGTTTAAATTCTCACAGTTGTAGGAAATTGCAAAGGAGGTCAATGACAGCAGACACTGAGATTCAAAAATGTAAAGCTTTATAATAGTTAAAATACAAATTGTCAGCATCCCATGTCAAAATATACAGATTAAATATCCTTAAATCAAACTCGAATTAGTTCTCAAGCAACATTTTTTTCCCACTTTGCCTCGGTACATTTCAATTACCATCAATGGAAAAATTGTGTGTTGGTTTGGTGCATGCAGTGAAATCGACATTTATTGACATTTACTAATAAAAACCTAATTCTTCCAAGCCTAGTTATATTATAAAGATGTTCTTATAAAAGCTGCCACATCCATGTTTTCTGCACACAGTAATATCTCAGCTTGCAGAACACTGTTAGTTATTGTTCTAAACACAATGTTATTGTTCCAACCTAATGAGAGACTAATAGAGTTGCCTGAGACTTTTTAAAAATCAGAAAGATGGAGGCTATCAACCCACACCGCTTCTTAGATCATCATCTCTGCCATCTGCATATATCCTCTTTTCAGAGAGTCGAGGCCAGATTCAACCCCGATATAAGCTACTGAAACTCCATCAAAGAAAATGGAATGGCATGGGCTCACATTAGAACTGTATTTGACCCTCAGCCTCAACATACTTAAAGATGAAAATATATTAAACCGAGCAGAGCGATTGGCTGTGCGCATCTTCCAATAGTTAAAAAAAAGTTTTACAACCTTTAATTGCAGCTGCTGGTCTAACTTGTTTTTTGAAAGTTGGAGACTGAATTTGAGGCTATTTATCATCATTATGCACACTGGGTGAAATCCTACAGTCCTTCCACAGGCAAAACTCCTCCTGAAGTCAAGGGAACAAAGCAATTAATTGTTCTTTTGTTTGGTCCTAATATTTAACAATGCTGTTTTAAAAGACATTGTGCTAAAGAAGTATGTCACCAAGTTCTCTTGCTTAGTTAGAATGGGTACAGTCTTGCCTACACTTAAAAGTTTTACTGCTTTAACTTTACTCACACATTTGAAGCAGCAATATCCCTCTACTGTAGATGCAGTTTTACCAGCATAAGTGTTCATACCTGCACATCTTATTCCAATTCAGCAAAGCAAAATAAGCTATAGATGTATAAAGCACCTTATACTGATGTACACCTCTACCCCAATATAACGCGACCCGATATAACACAAATTCAGATATAACACGGTAAAGCAGCGCTCCGAGGGAGGGGGACGGCTGCACACTCCAGCAGATCAAAGCAAGTTCGATATAACGCAGTTTCACCTATAACGTGGTAAGATTTTTTTGGCTCCCAAGGACACCGTTATATCGGGGTAGAGGTGTAACTGCATCTATACTAGGGCTTTTACCAACATAACTATGTCAGCAAAATAAATAAAATCAAACCCCTTATCAGTAGAACTACACTGTAAAACTTTTTGAGCATAAACTAGGCCTGAGAAATGGACTACAGTGAATAGTTTCACTGAGATCATGAATGGGTTGCTCATTCCAATTTTACATTGTTTAAACATTCTTCACTGTAAAATGACAAGTCCTACAATTCATTGTACAGTAGGTGCATGTGTTTGCAGAAATACATTGTTGCAGTGTTATCCTCCTCAATCTTTTGACATAATTCAGCCTCCCTTTTGCCTTGAGGCTCTCAAGATGCTCTAGGCTTCAGTGGCTTTCTCAAGTGGACAAAGTTGTGCCAATTAGAGAATCAGTTTTAAAACTAAAAATTAAAAACTTTTAAACTTAAATAACTAGAGATGTGATTCTAAACCAGTTTGGTAATAGCCCTGTGTGAACACTCTTATTTTTGGTTTAATAATTGCTTGTTTCAATTTAGATTGAACCAGTTCCTGGTCAATTTAAACTAACCTGAAGTAAGCTTGATTTAAACAAAAATAAGAATGTCCACACAGCCTTTTATCCCAGGTTAACTATATCACTTTTTTCTTTAAAGTCACATCTTTGTAAAACCAGGGCAACTTTCTAGTGTAGATGAGCCCAGAGACCCCATCTGCTCCCAGTTCTCATCCTACATCTCTGACCACTCTTTCAACCTCTCCTTTAGTGGGTGATGATCCGCCACCCACCACTCCCCCCCATGTCAATGTCCTTCAGAGTTCTGTCCTTGGACTCCAAAATCTCCCCTCCTCCATCTGTTGTAATAGGAATGGGAGTCAATAGTGACCCCTTTCCCATGATAGGAGAAGTAACCTTTTGCAACTCATGTCAAGAGACTGGGCCAGGTAATGGGAATGGTGGTAAGAGACTGCTTTCTATGTGCGGCATGCTTATTACAGCATATAGTTCCTTATCCTCAACTGTCCCTTGAGATGAGCCACAGATAACTCAAACGCAGAGGGAAAAAAACCCGAGCTCTTGATCTTTCCTTGCAAAACCTCCCTTTCTCCTCCACTGGTGAAAATTCCATAATTCTCCCTGCCACTTAGGCTAACAAACCAAATCACTTTCAATCCCCTCTCTTTCTCCCATCACACGGATATCAATGACCTTATTACTTTTCCTTCTGATCACCATATTGGGGGTCGGGAAGGAATTTTTCTCCAGGGCTGATAGGTGAAAAACCTCTGCCATTCTCTGCAGCGTGGGGCACGGGTCACTTGCTGGAGGATTCTCTGCACCTTGAGGTCTTTAAACCACGATTTGAGGACTTCAATAACTCAGACATAGGTTAGGGGTTTGTTATAGGAGTGGGTGGGTGAGATTCTGTGGCCTGCGTTGTGCAGGCGGTCAAACTAGATAATCAGAATGGTCCCTTCTGATCTTAAAGTCTATGAATCTAATCTCCAAAATCTGTCCTTTCTTCTCCATTGCTAGCACCAGGCCCTAATTCTCTCACACCTCAACTTCCGCACCCTATTTCTCCTCTCCAGCCTCTCTGACACTCATCTTGCCCCCACTATTCTGTCCAGAATGCAGCTGCAAACTGATCTACCATCACACATAAAAGCGGAAAGGAATCCTCTGGATTAGGTTACCCAAGTATAGGATGTGGAGAGAGAACAGGTAGGTGTATGTCTACACTACAAGCACTACAGCAGCACAGCTGCAGCTACACCATGGTAGCATAGACACTACAGTGACAGAATGGGTTTTTCTATCATTCTAGTAAATCCATCACCTCTAGACGTAGGTCAATGGAAGAATTCTTCTATTGAGCCAGCGTTGTCTACACTGGGACTTAGGTCAGCTTAACTATTTCTCTCAGGGGTTTGGATTTTTCATGCCCCTAAGCAACATAGCTAGGTTGACCTAAGTTTTATGTGTAGGAAGGGGCACAAGCACAGGCGCCAGCTTCCAGTTGTCCCAGGGATGCTCAGACCCAGGCCCCACCCCCAGCCTGCCTCTTCCCGCCCCCACTCCACCTCTTCCCGCCCCCTCCCACAAGCACATCCCATCCCTGCTCCTCCCTCTCCCTCCCAGCACCTCCTGCACACCGGGGAACAGCTGATTGTGGTGGGTGGGAGGCGCTGGGGGTGTAGAGGAGGGAGCTTGGCTACCAGTGGATGCTAAGCACCCACTCATTTTTTCCCATGGATGCTCCAGCCCTGGAGCACCCACAGAGTCGGCATCTATGGGCACAAGGACAAAATCCCAAAGGATCAGAGCAAAGGGATCACCCACCAAAGACACTGGAAGAACAGTCAGAGCAGTAGGAGAATCAAGAGAGCATAGAGTCTACTCTAAGGGCAAAATTTTCAAAACCATTGACATGACCAGGGATCTTAAGTCATATCTTCAAAAGTGATATAGGCATGACGAGCCAGATAAATACTTTTGTTAATGTGCCTAAAGACTGGGGCCTGATTTAAAACTTATGGTGACCTAGTTACAGCACTCAGTGTGAAAAATCCATGGACCTACATACTGTTACTCAACACTGACAGAAAAACCATTTCCATCAGTATAGAGTGCGTCTACACTGTTGAGTTACAGCAGCATAGATACAGTGCCATAGCTATGCCACTGTAGTGCCCATGGTGGAGACATGGCCTCAGACAGGTAGTGGTATTTACAAAGGTGCCTAAGTGAGTTAGGTTCCTAATTCCCATTGATTTCAGAGATCTGTACTTTGCTCTCCATCCAGACAGTTTAGCTTTCATCTAGGTCCTCAACATCTTGAATCTTGACTACTGCCGTCTCCTCCTTTCTCGACAAAATGTTATTCCTTTAAATCTATTCAAAATACTAATTTCATTGGGGCTACTCATGCACGTAAAGTTACGCACAGGCTTAAAGGCTCCTATGATTGGCAGTCTAATTCACAACATTCAGGCTGACATTCTTTCAATCTGTGAGACTTGGCAAAGAACTAAATCAAAAGTAACTCCATGGCAGTCAACATGAATTGTGAGGTTTTACTCTATCTACAAATATCATTATGACATACATATAAATTTCTTGTTGTTTTATAATTATAATTTTTCTTTAATTATCATTAAACTAACTCTAGGAATATATATCCATTGCATCCCATGAATGAGGAAAAGGATGATCTAAAGCAAATGCTTTGCTTTGTTAAAGGCAACTGCTGTTAGCCCTTTATCTCAGTTACACTTCTTCAGCCCTCATCCTACTGATGATTTTAACAATTCTCACTCTGACCCAAACACTGCCAGTAGGGAAATGAAAATCGTTTATCTTAGGAAACCTCATCAGTTAAGGGGCAAGAGGAGGAAGAGATTAAGGAAATGTAACAGATAACTGTGGTTGCCTTTAATGAAATGTAGTTTGCTTTTATCACTCTCTTCATCATTCACAGGCTGAAATGCGTAGTATATTCATAGATTCAAATGATGACACCTGAGGCTTCTTTATTTGCTGCTTGACGGTTGTTGGGTTGGTTTGTTTGTTGGGGTTTTTTTGTTTGTTTATTTTTTGCTAAAGATCCAATTACCTGGCATGAGACATATGTATCCAGTTTTCATTTTATAAGGTTTTTCAGTTTAGAATGAGGGTGTGACGGGTTGGATGACAGAAACCCCCTTGGGAGCTGCCACCCGATGTGCAAAGACTACCCCTGCTTCTGTTTTCCCTGCCAGCTCAGGACTCCAGCACCCTGTCTTGCTGAGCCAGACACTCCCGTCTGGCTCCAGACACAGACCCAGGGTCTGAATCACTTGTCCCAAAGCTGCAAGTTTACCTGAAAACAGCTCGCAGTAGCGTGCTTGTCTTTAGCACTCAGATGCCCAACTCCCAATGGGGTCTAAACCCAGATAAATCCATTTTACCCTGCATAAAGCTTATGCAGGGCAAACTCATAAATTGTTCGCCCTCTATAACACTGATAGAGAGATATGCACAGTTGTTTGCTCCCCCAGGTATTAATACATACTCTGAGTAAATTACTAAATAAAAAGTGATTTTATTAAATACAGACAGTAGGATTTAAGTGGTTCAAAGTAGTAACAGACAGAACAAAGTAAGTCACCAAGCAAAATAAAATAAAATGCGCAAATCTATGCCTGATCAAACTAAATACAGATAATCTCACCCTCAGAGATGTTTCAGTAAGTTTTTCTCAGACTGGACACCTTCCAGGCCTGGGCACAATTCTTTCCCCTGGTACAGCTCTTGTTGCAGCTCAGGTGGTAGCTAGGGGATTCTTCATGATGGCTTCTCCCCTTCTCTGTTCTCTTCCCCCCTTTATATATCTTTTGCATAAGGCGGGAACTCTTTGTCTCTCTGGGTTTCCACCCCCCCTCACTGGAAAAGCACCAGGTTAAAGATGGATTCCAGTTCAGGTGACATGATCACATGTCACTGCAAGACTTCATTACTCACTTGCCAGCACACACATATACAGGAAGACTCACAGGTAAATACAGCCATCTGCAGACAATGGGAGTCATCAAGATTCCAAACCATCCTTAATGGCCCACACTTTACATAATTACAATAGGCCCTCAGAGTTATGTTTTATATTTCTAGTTTTAGATACAAGAGTGGTACATTTCTACAAATAGGATGATCACACGCAGTAGATTATGAGCTTTGTAATGATACCTTACAAGAGACCTTTTGCATGAAGCATATCCCAGTTACATTATATTCACTTATATTTTAATAAAACCATATAGACTGCACAACGTCACAGAGGGCTCATGCCAGAAGAGGTCACAGCTGTGTATAAAACTATCTTTACAAAAGAGCTGGAAAACATGCTGAAAAGGAGAAATATAGCTGGGGATTCACAGGTATTCCACCACTACTGCCCTCTCACCATGGCCTTATTCTCAGCTGTGACAGTGAAAAAAGTCATTTTTACCAACATATGGGCTCAATTTCTGTCAACTTCTCTCCCACAGGTTGGCCTACCTCCCTGGAATACTGGGACAGTAGACACAACTGGTCCTGCCTATAACCAGTCACTATGTTTGGCATAGCTTCCATTAGTACCAGTACCCAGTGGGCATTCCAAATAGGAATTATGAAAATGAGTGCCACTAATTTCGCAAACATAAGATCAAGTCTGGAAGTCCTCATTTAGAATTTCTCAGGGTTCCCCTCCCCCCCAGCAGAACCTCCATCAACTTCAATTAGATTTTTGTCTAAGTAAGGGCTGAGTAAAAACAGGTTCAGATTCTGATGTCAGTTACACCACCAGTTCAATGGGTTACATCAGAAATTGGACCTGAGTGAGGAGTTCAGGATTTGACCCATAGACAAAACACTTTTGCTGCTCCTGACAGTTTAAAAAACGTAAAACCTCTGGAAGGCAATATCATCATCTTGTAAGGTTTCTATCTATACTAATCTGGTCTCCATTACTGTCTGAGCACTGCACAATCTTTCACCTATTTATCCTCACAACAGCCCTGTGTGGTAGGGAAGTGCTATATCCTCATTTTAACAGATTCAGTGATTTGCTCATGGTCACACAAGAAATCTGCAGCTAAGCAAGGAGCAGAAGAACCCAGGCTTCCTGAGTTCCAGGCTAGTATTCTAATCACTGGACCATCCTACCTTATTCTACATTTGGGAGAGTCAGATTGAGAGGAAAAAGTGGTCAAAATGTCTTTACATATCCAAAGTACCTAGCAGCCTCTGAATGTAGTTCCTGCAGTTTGGTTTGTCTTCTTTTAGAATTTTGTTTTTTTCCTTTTCATGAAAGTTTAGATCCAGAAAGTCATGTCAAAGTTGAAAGAATCTATGGGTCTTCTCCAGCCACAGATTTGGATTGTTCTCAAGTCCGGAGAAGGCAATTTCATGCTAATCATCTTTAAGAAGTTTTAGTTAAATTTCACAGACTCAGAGTATTGTGACTGCCCTCCAAGGGATTACTAGTGACCCATGAATGACTGCAATTGTCCCTGCACATCCTGATACACTTACTAGCAGCATTGACAGTACCATGGGGTTCTAATAAACTTAAGATAATCCTTTTATTGAGAAAAAGTAAAATGAGACAAGGTTTCAAGAATCCCATGCATAAACTTACATAGGGCCATGATGTAAGATTCTAGAAAAAGCAATTTTGGGGGTTTAGATTTTCATTCTTTAGCATTGGAGTACTTTATGTCCTCAATAACTATGCAATTCTTATAGTTCGGGATTTAAACCCATGCAACCTCCCTGAAATCAATGAAATTGTATAGGGTGCAAGTCAGGGCAGAATGTGGCCCTGGAAGTTTTAAGTAAGGTTATCGGGTAACTTTCTTGCTGGCTTCACTTCTTCTCTTATGCACTATGGATTCTCTTTGGACTCCATGCTCTTCTTTTTGAATTAAAATAAAATATTAGTTTTGGTCTTTCATAAATCCTCACATAGTATGGTATCACCCATAGATAGCATAAACTGTAAAATCTGTAAATGTGTTCAGATTTAGAGAGACAAGGTGGGTGAAGTAATATCTTTTATTGGACCAATTTCACACAGGACCAAATACTTCTGCATTCAGTTACTGCATGGGCCTCCCTGAAGCCATATAATTGAACATTTTATTTTGCCGTTGGGTCTTCCATGAACAATGGAATTTATTATCATGATTACGTTGGCAACAACAGATTTATTTGCCCAGCCCTTCCTGAAGGAGCTCACCTCTGTAGTGTGGAACAGGTTCAGACTTGAACACCAGTGATTTTATTGCAGAAATACACACACACACACACCATCACTTGGATTGCTTTTGATCCAGTCATCATGCAAGTCACAGAGAACCTAGGACAATTATTTTAACTCAAAAATTCAATTCACATTTTATTAGAAACAGCCTACTTCATCTCAGGACAAATGTCTGGATTAATTCCTACATCATCAAAGAGCATGGATCAGCATTTTGTGAGTATGCAGCAAGAATACAGCTCATCAGTACAGTTATAATATAGAGCGTGAATTCACAAATGGGAGCAGATTTAAAAATCAACGGTAAATATTGATGATGTAAAACTAAAGATTTGCTAATATGCGTCAGTTTCTTCATTTGCTTGAGTCTGCTTTTCCCGAAGAGGAGTGAGTACACTTGCTTTCCTGAGCACTTCATTCTGATGCCGCTGCTGCTGGCTTGATTTAAGAACACTGAAGTCCTTTGGGGGCAAGGTCCTTTTGTTGTCATAGGCCCCTTCGGAATTCTTTGTCCGCAGTCATCAAGAATGCAAGGTCAGTGTTTTCCACCAGGCTCACACGTCTCTCTGCAGTTTTGCTGTTCCCCCAGAAACCTCTTTAGTTTTAAATCATTGTGACATGAAAAAAATGGTGAGTTCTCAGCTCGACATTTATGACGGAGCTCCCCCTTGGCTGCTGCACAAGTGCACACCAGTACAGAGATTTTGCTTTACCCCTTGGTTTTTAAACAATCAAGCTCAGCTCAGACATTTTGATTTAAACCAATGAGAATACACAGTAGGTCCTGTCGGCGGCAACACGGCTTCCCCTGCTCTGAAAAGCATCTGGTGTCCTCATCTACACAACTTTTGCTAACAGGTGGTTGTTCCGCCCGTTAAATAAAAAGTCTCTTTTTCGTGCCCTGCAGTCAGAAGCCAGTACAAGTCCGCACCAAAAGAGCCGCACGCGCCTTGCAGAGAACTCGTAACACGCACAACTCGGGGAGTCCGTCCCTCCCTCCCGCAGCGGCGCCGCCAGCTACACAAACCACAACCGGTGCCGCTGCCCTCACATCCCGCAGCATTAGTAACCGCTGGCTTCGTCCCGGCCGAGGCAGCTGCCAATACACCCCTGAACCCAAGCGCACAGGACGGAAGGAGAACGGGAGGGAGGAGACGCGCTGCACCGCCACTAACCCGCTCCCACCTGCAGGGCTCGCCCGTGAAACGTCCCCCGCGCCCAGCCCGCAGCTCCACGCAGCGCAGCCGGCGGAGTCTGAAACAGATGCCAAGGTCCCCCCGCCCCGCGGACCCCCAGGCGGCGGAGAGCGGCTCCCGGCCGGGGCTGGGCGCAGCCAGCAGTGGCACTGGCTCGGCAGCGGGCCAGGGCTCGGCAGCCTGGCGGCTCCTTTCTTCCTGCTCGCCCAGGAGCCTGCCCGGGGAGGGGGCCCCGCGCCGCGCTGCGCTGCAGCGGGAAAGTTTCTGTGCGGAGGGGAAGGGGGAAACTCCCTGGGCCGGGGGGGGCACTTACAGTCTCTTGTCCTGCGGCTGCAGCTGCCAGTGCATGGCCAGGGAGAAGCCGAACAGGCTGTCCCGCTCCCCTTTCCGCAGGATCACGTTGTCGGTGTCCAGGTTGAAGGCGGAGGCGAGGCAGGGGAAGAGGGACAGGTAGAGGAGCGTCTGCCCGGGGGCCATCTGCTCTCAGGGCTCCGGCCGGGGACCGAGGGGGGAGCGGGAACCTGCTGCTGCTCTGTGCCCTTCGCCCGACTGCGGCTGGCGATCTGCAGCCTCTCCCCTCGCTGCCACACGCTGAATGAGCCCGTTGTTCTCCTGAGACTCCCAGGCTTTGCACTAAGTGACGAAGAGAGGCGAGCCCCGCCTCTCCCAGCCACGCCAGGCCCCGGCCCTGCAGCCCTCAGCCTCTCCTAGCCCTGCCCTGCTGTTCTGGCCCTGTCAATCTTCCAGCCCCTGAACAACAGCACGAGGCGCCTCCAGCCCGGAAAAGCGCCTCTGCAACCGTCCAGGATGTAGAGCCTATCCCAGCTCTGCAGCCTGTCCTGTCTCCACCAGCCTACCCCAGCCTTGCACAATTCCCCCAGCAGTGTCTTGCTGTAGCACTCCATAACTCAGATGCTACAATCAAGGGTCGCCTATAAGGAACCTGCAGCTAGTTACGTATTCCTAGTTCGTTATTCAGGATTCCAGTTCCTTATTCAAGGGTTCTAAAATTGAAATTGAGTAACTAACTGGGATTCCAACACATATAAGCGACAATAACTCCTGGGTTACCCCAATCATGTGTATTTGTGTCCATCAGACGTTTGGGAAAATAGAAATTAGAGTAGGGATATCACACTGCACAGAAATAAAGCTTTGTGTCAGAGAATGATCTTCCCCAGGCTGTTCAGAACCCTCTGACAGATGCAGAACATATGAGTTGAGGGTGACCCAAGAGATATTTTGTCATTTACATCTAGTCAAACCCCAGTTACTTATTCAAATTAAGAGTCCTTGAATAAAGAGCTGGGAATAAGTAACCAACACTAAACAAACATAAGGCAGCCCAAGCACATTGATTTCACTCTCTTCTGGTGCCTTCTTGGTCCCCAAAGCCTAAAAACGACAGCAGATGCTGCAAGCAGAATTCCACCAAGGACATCTCCCAACACCACCAAGCTGTAAATGACCCAGTGGAAGATGATGGCCTGGAAAAAAAACAAATATGCTTGACCACAGAAAAGAAGTAAACCATAAAATACTGAAAACTAATTTACTAATTTAACTAATATGGAACATGTACCAGCAATAACAATAAATGTCCAATAGTAAATACAGTCCAGGTCATGAGACAGTAACTACATGTTCTGAAACATTTTCAGAAACCATTGCCTCCACTGAAGATGAAAAGCCAGTTCTGGACAGCAGCACCCAGAACATCAGCTGTTTCTAATGTTCACTTTACATATTCCCCAAAAGGCAAACTAAAAAAAAAACAAACCAAAAAACACGCCACCAATGCTTATTTGTATTGGTTCTTTTAGTCCCTGTTGCAAAGCACATAGAAAACAAACTCTACATATACATAAGTCTTCTCTAAATTGTCTTCAGGGCACTGTAGCCTCAAACCTCCATAATATCTGAAGAGATCTGAGATTACCTAATTCCTAATCTATAATTGTTACTAAATAGTCTACAGCTGAAGCATCCCATGTCATTTTATCACATGCAAATCACATTACAAAACATCTGCAGGGATGTTTTGTAATGTACATAACATACTGGAAGGTTAAAGAGTGTCAGTGGTGATTTTTAGTTTGTTTGCAGTTGACTTTTGTCACTGCATCCTGCATTCATTTTCTTTTCCTAAAGTAAAATTTTTTTAAAAACCTACAAAAATCAACAAGCGCATGGCACAGTAGTCCTTCTTGGCCATTAGTATGTATTCTCTGAAAAGTAGGGGCATACCAAGTTTTAGCTACAAAGACCAAACAGCTGTGAATCAGGAGTCATGATGCCTGTGCTTCCATAGCATGGGTTTTTCTAGGTCTTTCATCAAAATGCAAGTATCATTGTGACCCAAAATATTCTTATAACGTGATGACGGCTTGTGATTAGAATCTACTAGACTTGAAGCTGACATGTTCAATTTAGTCAAGTCAGTTCTGTACATGACTGGTTTGAATGGGCTTATATTTTTTTTTCTCCTAAACCTTTTGCCAAATGCCTATGACAACATTGCTGTAGTGGAATTATTTGGGTGCTGGTATATGAGCAATTAAGTCTGTTTGAAATGCCATTCAGGCAGATTTTTAAAAATACATTTCACCAAGATCCTCATATTACATTTTCTTATGGTCATTGATACTGCAAATACATTTTTTAAAGAGAAAAGAAATCCATCTGCTGCTGTTATGAAGCCCCCCACCCACTCCAGAAATGTGCTTCTGTAGCCTGGAAATCAAAACACATATTTGTTGAATTAAGCTCCAAGATATTCATTCCTAATAGAAGCCTTCTCTTCCTGCCTGATTCATTCAAAACCATAATCCAGTGTTCAGTCACATCACAATCACTCCCATGGCATGGACTTGTGTTGACACAAATACTAGACTGTGATTTCACAGGGACTGGGAGAGGACTGTACTCATAAGGGAGCAAGCTTATTACAGTTCATAAATTTGATGGTAATTAGCAATTACTTGAAAACAAAAACAAGTGTAAGCCCTTTAAAAATAATTTTGAGGTTTATATCAAAGTAGTAGGAATTTTCCCTGCAATAACATCCAGCCTACGTACTGTAGTACTTTGAAAAGATTGCAATAGTTCTGAATAACTTCGGCAGGGAGGGGGTCATTCAAATACTCTCATACTGGATCCAGAAAATAGTTTGGACAATGCTATTCCGTTACATTTATTGGACCCCTCTTGCCAATGCTGTCTAGGCATTTTTTACTTGTTCACTATTAGCCATATCAAGGGTGAGATGAAAAACAATTTCACATTTTCTTATTACCAGAACTAACTAATAATGAACATTCAAAAATGTAGTTACATGAAAACCTCTCCCAGGACCAACAAAAATGGATTGTTTATAAGGTGGAGCAGAGATGCACTCAAAACTTTTAGAATTACATTGGGATAGTCTCTTAAACAGGTTTCAGAAGCAGCCGTGTTAGTCTGTATCCGCAAAAAGAAGAACAGGAGTACTTGTGGCACCTTAGAGACCAACAAATTTATTAGAGCATAAGCTTTCGTGGACTACAGCCCACTTCTTTGGATGCATATAGAATGGAACATATATTGAGGAGATATATATACACACACATACAGAGAGCATAAACAGGTGGGAGTTGTCTTACCAACTCTGAGAGGCCAATTAATTAAGAGAAAAAAAACTTTTGAAGTGATAATCAAGCTAGCCCAGTACAGACAGTTTGATAAGAAGTGTGAGAATACTTACAAGGGGAGATAGATTCAATGTTTGTAATGGCTCAGCCATTCCCAGTCCTTATTCAAACCGGAGTTGATTGTGTCTAGTTTGCATATCAACTCTAGCTCAGCAGTCTCTCGTTGGAGTCTGTTTTTGAAGTTTTTCTGTTGTAATATAGCCACCCGCAGGTCTGTCACTGAATGACCAGACAGGTTAAAGTGTTCTCCCACTGGTTTTTGAGTATTTTGATTCCTGATGTCAGATTTGTGTCCATTAATTCTTTTGCGTAGA
>NC_048308.1:38056057-38128153 GCF_013100865.1 Trachemys scripta elegans | reverse complement strand
CTCTACGCAAAAGAATTAATGGACACAAATCTGACATCAGGAATCAAAATACTCAAAAACCAGTGGGAGAACACTTTAACCTGCCTGGTCATTCAGTGACAGACCTGCGGGTGGCTATATTACAACAGAAAAACTTCAAAAACAGACTCCAACGAGAGACTGCTGAGCTAGAATTGATATGCAAACTAGACACAATCAACTCCGGTTTGAATAAGGACTGGGAATGGCTGAGCCATTACAAAGATTGAATCTATCTCCCCTTGTAAGTATTCTCACACTTCTTATCAAACTGTCTGTACTGGGCTAGCTTGATTATCACTTCAAAAGTTTTTTTTCTCTTAATTAATTGGCCTCTCAGAGTTGGTAAGACAACTCCCACCTGTTTATGCTCTCTGTATGTGTGTATATATATCTCCTCAATATATGTTCCATTCTATATGCATCCGAAGAAGTGGGCTGTAGTCCACGAAAGCTTATGCTCTAAAAAATTTGTTAGTCTCTAAGGTGCCACAAGTACTCCTGTTCTTCTTTTTTCTCTTAAACAGGTGAGACAAGGTGGGTGAGGTAATATTTTTTATTAGACCAACTTCTGGTCGTGAGAGAGACAAGCTTTCGAGCTACAGGTGGTCTATTATATAAATGTCACTTTATTTGCTTTAATATGTCCTACGGGGGGAAAAAAGCAAGTTTGAAAATGTCAGTTTCCTTCTTTGTCCAAGTGGCCCATGATATTGCAGAGATTAGCCCATCTGCAGAAAAATGTTATGGGACATCTAGCAACCAACACAAACTTCAGCACTTCTTATTTTGTTCTGTCCCAGTATAAAGGAGGATGAAAATTTGGTATGACAGACAATTAACTTTGACCGCTCTAATAATGCATAACAATGCACATAATAATGCAATGTTTCTGAAAGAAGCAATAGCTATGCTACTGTCTCAGTCAGCTCAAAGCCATGTGTCCTTTCTCTAACACATGCTCTGCCATAGCTGAATTTTCAGCTGCCTGTTTTTAATGGCATGTTGGTATTCTGCCAAATGGGCCGCAAGACATTGGCCTGCTGTGCCTACATACTGAGGAAGCAGTGCCAGAAATGCTCTCCTCCTCAATATAACAATTGTTTATTTAATTATAAGAACTCATTTTTCATTTTTAGATAAGCCAGATAAGACATTAGTCTACATTCTCGAGAAACTCTAAAGAGTGATGCCTTGCATTGCTGACCCTTTATCTTTCAGATGAACAAAAACACCTTACATTTATTTGGCATAAAAAGTAGAGGATCATTTACTGGTATACGTGGACACACAGCTGTATATCTTTCATGACGCACATTAAAAATTCTTGAAAAGCAAAAATATGTAGCCACGTCTCCTTTTCTTCCTTAAATTAAATTCAGTATGCTTATTTATTGTATTTAATTTCAGATGGAAAATTGACCCAGGCCTATAGTTCTAAAACTAATTATAAGGTTCTCTAAATTCTTAATTGAATCAAACTTTGGGGTTCAGAATTTATACACATAATCAACCCTTTTGAATGATTTCTTTAATGCAATGGTTTTACAATGTTTAGACTTGCTGGCTTTCCCAGACTTCGTTCAATACAGCTGATGCCTCTCAGCAGCTCCAGCAATCAGCTGAATAGACTATTACTCTTTTGTGCACTAGCACATTTTTGCTAGAATTTCCACTACTGCTATCTTCAGTTCTGTTCCACCAGTGTGAGCACTAGTGAGCAGTAGAGTAGACAAGATGCCTGCAGCTGTTGGCATTTTAAGCAAAATGTTGTGCTCTGAGCAGATTAGATGTCATGGTGATTAAAATGCCAGTGGCTCCCTGGAGGCCTGTCTCCACTAGCACTCCCATTGGTACAGCTCTACGAATTGAGTTGAACTTGTACTAGCAAAGGAGGGGCATTTTTGCAAAAACAAAAATATTTTTTTACAATCCTAATGTAGACACCCTGGCAAAGATCTACACTCGGATTTAGGCGTTGCAATCACAAGAACACACTGAAATCCACAAAGCCTGAGTTCGGTGCATAGGCTCCCTATAAATAAATGAGGAGAGATAGGCACTTTACAATGAGATCTACAAAAGCCAACATGCTAGGTAAGGAGCTGCCTAAAACATTCAATGGGAGATGCCGACAAGAGGAGCGTGTCATAGGCCCTGCCCCTCTCTCAGAGATAAGTGCCTAAATCCAGGCTGCAAGGAGGCATCTGCCTCTGCAAAGTGAGCCACAAACAGTAACCCACCACCTCGAGTCAGGCAGATTAGGCGCTTAAGTAGTTTCTTGTGGGAATGAGTTAGGTGCTTTCCTCTTTCCATGCAAAACTGGATAGAGGAGGAAGGGGGGGAACGGGTGCTGCCAGTGCACAGCTTGTAACTTTTAACTCAGTGATTAGAGCACTCATCTGGAATGTGGGGAACCCAGGTTCAATTCCCCTCTCTGCCACAGGGGGAAAAAGGTTTTTAACAGTAGTCTCCCCATAACTCTCAGGAGAGTGCTCTAACCCCCTGGATATTCTGATGTGGGGATGTCTCAGTCTCTCTGTTTGAGCTGTTCCACTGTGGATAAATAACAAGAGTGATTGGGGCAGGGGTACCCTGGATCTCCTACCTCCCAGATGAGTGACTTAACCACTGGATTTCGGTCTCTTTCTTTCTCATTCCCATCCTACCATGACTGTTCCACTGGGACTTCAGTGAGAAATAGGCATCCAGACACCTAGAGTGAGGCATCATAGCACCTGCTCAGAGACAGAAACTAGGCACCCAGGAAACTTTTACACTGAAAACTTAGGCACCAAGTGAGTTTAGGTGCCTAGTGGATTCAGCAGGAATTTTGTGGATCTGGGCCTCTGTTCCTCCAGTGGGAGTGGAGAGAGATTCAAGCAGGGTATTGGACTATGAGGACCCAGAGAAATCTCAGTAAATGATGTGGCAATAAGAAATGTGTAATTAATATAAAGCTTACTGCAAAAAACATATATTTTTTAAAAGGGGCAGAATAGAGTGGGTGGGGGTAGAGAGTCCAAACATACTGAAGTTTGCCTAGTACAGCTAAATGTATAAGGGCTGTCTTGCCTCAAATGAGAAGTACTGCACCATTGGAATTATTTTGTCCAATAATATGTGGGCCATGGCGGACTAGTTTTACATTTGATCCCTGTTTGTTTGTTTGTTTGTTGGTGGAGGAATATAGTCCCAATTCAACACATTTATGAAATGAACTTGTTAAATATACATAAACATTTCAAATTTTTCTTTCAATTTATCACCAACACAACTAATTATCTTAATTAGTTCATCAAAATTTACTATGCACACATAGCCCAGAACCAGCCCCTCTATTCCCTACGCATCTGGGAACAGGGAGAGGGAGCTGGTTAAAAAGGTGTCTGGAGCTCCCTGATCCTTGAAGTACTAGGCACGGAGCTATTCCCAAGGAAAAATTTCAAGCTGCCTCAGGCTGCTCTAAGTTGCAAGATGCATAGATAGCAGTGACTCCCCAAAAGTCCTTTCTAGCAGCTGGAGATCACCACAGCACAAGAGTACACTGGCCACACTCCCTTTTCCTTGGCCGTGCCTCCTATGCTTGGTACTGCAAGTAGGGCTGGCTTAAAGCCAGTTATGCCAGCTCTGTCCCATGACTGGAGGATTCTTCTACGCAATGGGGATCTCCAGGTGACCACAGCAAAGCAGTCTTAGTGGGGATGATGATTTGGCTGCTTAGTGTGTAGAATGACTTTTACCATCATAATTTAATACATTACCACAAATATTCTTATATAAAACAACTCAGGAATAACTACAGGGCCCTGTCATTTCCAACTGAAGTCAAGAGAAAGAATCCAATCAACTTCAAAGGAAGTTGGATCAGGCTCATAGCAGACAAGGCTCAACTGCAAAGTTGACTTTTGCTAGAAACAGTCTGTGAGGGAAGATGGGCACAGGTAGCCTATTACTACCTTCACTTTCACTGGAGTCTGGGGCTGACTGGCCCTGGCATAGTTTGGAACAGCCTCTGGCCAGGACCATGAATGAGGGACAGCATTTGCACACAGGCCATGTTTCAGTAAACAAAAACTAAACAATAATGAAGAATTAAGATACGTGCTATTTTAATCTCCTTACAAGACAAAAAAAGACTTTATAAAGGCCTTGAAAACAACAGGATCTAGATTGCTAGGCACTTGGGGTCTGCATCACCCCTGCTGCTAGTCATTGGCTTGTAATCATGTCAATTCGCCTGGTTTCCTTCATCTCTCTCTACTCCACCAGAGCAGACCACCACACTATTCCCATGATCACAAGTCTTCTGAGACTTGATTTCTATGACTGATTCCACTTTCTCCTACCCCAACCCACTAACACAGGGTTCCTGTTTGTCAGATTTTTAGACAACTCTCCCCAGACTCTTTTTTCACATTACAATTTACATTTTACTCTTTTTGTACATTAAACCTCATGAAATTGTAGCTGCAACTGACTGCCAGTGCAAATCCTACAGTGTAGACAGCTAAAGATGTGATTAGCACCCATCTGGGCCTGAGTGGCCCACAGGAGAGAGGGGCTGTGAGCAAGCTTTTTGCAGCTATCTGAGCCCAATGCACATTAGAGCTTCAGGGAGCAGCGGGGATCTTACGCCAGTGGAGGATTGAGCATAGAAGACTCTGTGCCCCCCATGGCAGATAGGGGCCAAGGGTGGCTGACACAGGAGGCAATTGTGCTGTCTCTGCCAGCTGTACACCAGCTGAGTTCCCCTACACATGAAGAATTCTCCACTGGCCATCTTAGGCCTCTCTAACTTTAACAATAATTAAATGAAGGCTGATGCTGTCAAATTATCTAATTATTCTCTTTATTTGTTTAGAAACTAATTTCTAAAACTCTACTTTTCTATTTGCTACTGGATTTTTCCTTCTTTTTAAAAATAAACTAACTGGCAGTACCAGATTAATAGATGTGCAAATCTTTAACATTTAGTTTCTCTTTTCTTTTAAACATATATAAAACAATTTGTAGCACTCTACCAGATTAGTATTCCTTTACAAAGGAAAAACATACTCCACCTTTGTAGATAATGATTCAGAAACTGACTTACAATATTTCTGATCTGAAATCTTCTACTGCTGTATGATGTTCTCAGTCATCGTTTTAAAAGATATCCTGGATGAAGGAAAAATTTATGTTGAGAATTCCAGTTCACAGATTCTAAATTCACATTGCTTTCAATATTCTGTTTCAACTCCTTTCCCTTTTTTTCCAGAATAGCTATCTACTTTTATCTTTTACAAGACGAGACCATTTTTCCACCCAAGATTTGAGGCACGTTTCTTCAAGCAGTTTTAGAATGATCAGTTTGAGCTGTCTGGAGAGCAAACATCTTCGGCTGTGTCGACACTGTCACTTTCAGTGCTAAAACTTTAGTCATTCAGAGGTGTGAAAAAACACCCCCTGAGCGACAAAAGTTTTAGCGCTGAAGAGCGATGGTATAGACAGTGCTTTATCGCCGTGGCCGCACTTTAACGGTGGGCAGCATAGACATACCCTTATTAGTAAATACTCCTGGAGCGGTTATCTTTTCTGATGAGTTAGCAGAGGTCAGAGAAATGGTGGTGACAAATGGGAACATGCAAGGTATTAAAGGGGCTATAAAGTATTAAACTCTAGCCTCCTGGAGGGTATTGGATACATTTAAAGGAGGCAAAAATAGGATTCTGAGATATTTATAATATAATTGTGAGAGGCCTCACTACACTTCCCGAACCCTAAAAGTCAAAAAACAAATAGGAGAAAAAATCTCATGTAGAAAAACAAAGATTCTAAAGAACCTAGGAGATTCCCACCTTACAACAGAGTTCATTGCTGACATGTAATAGCTGTACATCACATTTGCACACAGTGGGTGAAATCTTGGCTCTATTGAACTCAATGGAAAAACTCCCATTGATTTCAGTGAAGCCAAAATTTCACACAATATTTGTTTATGCCTGAGTCCACAATCCAATCACCCAAGGCCACCATGTTCTGATTCTTCAGGTATCAATAGATCCTAAAGAGACCATTAATTGAGTTAATCTTATGAGGAGCTATAAAGTGGCTTGAGGTGTTCATCATGAGTAAAATTAGTGGCCATGTAATCTGAGTATATACATTGGAGCAGATTCTGCTGTGCGTGGGACTCACCAGAAATCCATGGCCAGCAGCAAGAGCTCAGTGCTGGAGTTGTCCACCCCTATTGTAGGTTGTTCAGAGGCAGGGCCTAGAGATCATCAAGAAGTAGTGGAATCATGCATATAAAAAACAAACAAAAAAAATCCTTAAAAGAATACCTTTGGGCCTTTTTCAGATTTCAAAAAAAAAAAAAAAAGCCCCACAACAAAGAGCACAACTCTATTTCTTCCCGTTGCCTCATAAAGGATTGATGTAAAATGTAAAGACTTAATGATGACTGCATTTTATGTCCTTTCTGAAGATAACATTTCAGTACTTAAGTTGAAACAATAAAACTTACGCTATCCTTGTTCTCTTCCTTCTCACTGAAGGATGGGAGGTGCAAAAAAGACTAATGGGATGCAGTTCCTCTGAGGTGGAACAGCTAAGGGAGCAAATCAGCACATACTTATGTTGGTAAATGGAGCCTCGAACTTTTTGCGTTGGACAAAGTTTACTTTCTCTATGAAATCAAAACACCTTCTTTGTTGCTATTGATTGCAGGAATGCTAAGTGCTCTGTCAGAGGAGAGTTTGGAAGACCTCATCTTTTTTGTTATACCTAAAGAAGCTGTATACTTGATTTCATTTTTATTATGTGACATTAAAATAACTTCATGTTGTATTAATGTTCCTTTTTGGGAAGATATGAAAATCTACTGTAATTAAACCTAGGCTTCTATTTATGGCTCTGAACCTGCTAAGACTTACTCATGCTGTGAGTTGTTCCATTGATTTCAATGAGACTTCTCACAGTGCATAAAATTAAGCACATGAATAAGTTTTTTAGGATCAGGGCATAAGTTTAGCTCCGGAGGCTTCAGGAACTAAACTTATATTGTACAGAAACATTGGCTTCTTTTGCCTTTTCACTTCATATACCTATTTTACGCCCTAAAATAATCCGCTGTCACTTTCCTGTTCTTATTTATTCCAAGGAATTTTTAAAATGTTACAACAGTTTGCTAGCCAAGGAGGAATGTTGAAGTGCATTAATTCTTATATAACCTCTAAATATTTACAACCAGTGAAAGTGAAAGGTCACTGGGAACTCTAAGAAAGTATGGACACACAAAAAATCCATCTATGAGGGTACTGTTCCCCTGCAGTTCCAGTTTCATTCTGTGAAAAGATTCATTGCATTATGCTGCCATGAGCAGACAAGCTCAGTGAGTGAACTGTAAATCTAATCAGTTTGGCAAAAGGGTTTCATGGAGCAGTGTAAACAATAGGAATAGTTGTGTTGGCTTCACTGATTTCAAGTGATTCACTGTTTTCCAGAACAGCTGAAGATGTAAAAAACCAGACAATTAATTACTGAAGTGAAATTCTAACAAAAAAAGAAAACAAGTGTGAAGTGAAGACAAGGCCGGCTCCAGGGTTTTGGCCGCCCCAAGCAGCCAAATCAAAACAAAACAAAAAGTCGCGATCTGCGGCGGCAATTCGGCAGGAGGTCCTTCACTCCCAGGTGGAGTGAGGGACCGTCCACCGAATTGCCGCCAAATATCTGGACCTGCCGCCCCTCTCCGGAGCGGCCGCCCCAAGCACCTGCTTGAGAAGCTGGTGCTTGGAGCCGGCCCTGAGTGAAGAGATTTCAAATGCTACAGTTATTTACAGGATTTAAGATGTTACTTATTATTATTAAATTTTCTTACAGTTTTTCAATATTTCTTGTAGTTTTACTAGCAAATTCTAGACCCAGAGAAGGCAATGGCAAAATTCCTATTGATTTCCATGGGATCAGGATCTGGCCTTCAGAGTTTTGGAAACTATACTGATAAAGATATTCACTGGTAAAATAACAGACAAGCTACAAACATCTTTCCAAATTCCTATATAGTATGGAGTACTGAAGTAATGATCAGAGGGGTAGCCGTGTTAGTCTGAATCTGTAAAAAGCAACAGAGGGTCCTGTGGCACTTTAAAGACTAACAGAAGTATTGGGTGCATAAGCTTTCGTGGGTAAGAACCTCACTACCGCTGAGCTCCAGTTCATTTGCAAATTTGACACCATCAGATCAGGATTAAACAAAGACTGTGAATGGCTATCCAACTACAGAAGCAGTTTCTACTCCTTTGGTGTTCACACCTCAACTGCTAGCAGAGCACCTCACCCTCCCTGATTGAACTAACCTCGTTATGTCCATACTGATTTATACCTGCCTCCGGAGATTTCCATTACTTGCATCTGAAGAAGTGAGGTTCTTACCCACGAAAGCTTATGCTCCCAATACTTCTGTTAGTCTTAAAAGTGCCACAGGACCCTCTGTTGCTTTTTGAAGTAATGATCATTTTCAGAGAAAGATTTGCTCAGACAGTAATTCCAGACTGGCCGTTGCAGGAGAAATTATTGTTCTTCGTGTTCTAATGATCCGTTCTGGAATATTCCTAGGGTGTTCACATTTACACCACCACATGTTTATTTTATAAATATGTACTTCTGTTTGAGAAGATGAAAACACTTTGGAAACTTTTGAAGTTCAAGTATAAACATGAAAGTAGTCAATTCTTTTTACCACTTAAGTCACTTGTACAGTTTCTAAAAGTAAAATTAAATGGCTTCTGTAACTCCAAGAGAAAGATACCAATTTCCCATTGGTCACTGGCATCCTGTAGCAGTATCATTTTATTAATTAAAATATTTTGTTATCCTCTGGAGACTTGAATTTAAATTCTGGCTTATTTGCAGGAGCAGCGCCAGGGTTTTTGGCGCCCTAAGCGGGGGTCCTTCCGCGCTCCCGGTCGTCGTCGGCAATTCTGCGGTGGGGGGGTCCTTCCGCGCTCCCAGTCTTCGGGGCACTTCGGCGGCGGGTCCCAGAGCGAGTGAAGAACCCGCCGCAGAATTGCTGCCGAAGACCCAGAGCGCCGAATGACCCCCCGCCGCCGAATTGCCGACGAGGGCGGCAAAATGTTGCCCCCCCAAATCCTGGCGCCCTAGGCGACTGCCTAGGTCACCTAAATGGAAGTGCCAGCCCTGCCTATTTGTAAGTGGAAGTGAGTTTGGTTGCTTGTCTCGGCCTAGCCCATTTGTCCTCATTACAAAACCACATTTGTGTTTGGCATGAATTTAAGTGGTGGTGAGGGTGAGAGAAGAGGAAGCGGTGGAGGTCATGTTTGAAACAAGCTGATATGAAAACATTCATCACTCAAATATTTATGACTTCAGAATAACGTAAAAACTGGATTCACCAGCAACTTTTGTCACAGTTAAAATTGTGACCCAGCTCAGTTGTCATTATCAGTGTTCTCTGGAAGTAACAGGCTATGGAGAAATTGGACCTGCTCTTACTTACCTAACTCAGGCAAAATGCCTATTTCTGTTAATGGGGATTTTGCGTGAGTAAGAAATGTCCCATCTCCTACTGACTTCAAAAAAAGAGAAGTTTCACCTGGCAGGTCAGGGTCTAATTTATGCAGTCTGACAGTACAAGTGATATGCAGGGCCATATTTGTCAGTGTAATTCATGTTTGCTCTTTGCAGTAAAGGTGTATCTCCTCTATTTGCTGTGGATCTATCTTTTACATTAACAAAACAAAAGTGTAGCCAGTCTTTTAAAGTAATAATACTTTCCACTGATAGTACCTTTCATCCTATCGCAAAGTACTTCCCAACAAAAATGAATCACCTCTTATTACACATCTGGAAGTTAAGAATATTGCCCTATCTCCATTTTACAATTGAGAAAACTGAGGTATAATGAAGTCAAGTGGCTCCCCGATATTGCAAAGGAAATCTATCGCAGGGCCTGGAATAGGACCAAGTTTCCTGACTGCCAATTTGCCTCATTATCAGTATTCCTTTGAAAACAAACTTTGGCTATTCTTAATAATTCATAATGACACTATCAGAAAATATTCTTTCAATAGCATTTTAGTTTGGAAAAATAATACTTATTTCAATGCGTAGCATGCCGCACTAAGTGTCCTGAAGATATTACTAGCCGTAACACTTTAACTTCAAAGACACCTTGATTCAGAAAAAGAATGGAGTGTCAAGTTTCTGAGAATTACTGGGGCATCATGAACCATTACATTTTAGTTTTCTGCTTTATTTTGGTTAAATCTAAGATTATATCTAGTTGGATCTATCATTTTTTTAAATTTTATTTTATTTTATTCTAGTCCACAGCAGACCACGGAGTATCTTGCTGTAGGCAAGTTTCAACCAAGCTGCACTATAACTTTTTATATGATTAGTGAAATCAGGACTAGATCGTACACCCACCCTACATCTTCCAGAGACAGATCTCAACCCTTCCTCAAGGGAATAGAAGGATGGTGTCAATGGCCTCCACAGTACTATTCCCCCACTCCCACCCCCGGGGTCAGGATCCACGTGGAGGGAGGGGACAGGGCTTGGGTGTACCAGAGGCTCAGACATGTGCATCATCCCCCTGATATTAGAAAAGAAAGAGGTTGGCATCCATATTGATTTATTTTCGTTTAAGTGATAAAGTGAAATGGTAAGGTTAACCTTTGCAATCAAGCATGCTCATGCTGTCAAGTTAGTGAAATACACCTGTGTTAAAAAGGCAGTAAATAAAAGGGATTGAAACAAAATAGTGTGTTTATAAGAACATAGCCACAGCATGGAATATTCAACAATGTAACTGTTTGATTAATAATGCACAGAGTGAGCTCACCATACATACCAAGGTCCCACCATTGTTGTTAATATATGGAGATATACCTGTCTCATAGAACTGGAAGAGATCCTGAAAGGTCATTGAGTCCAGCCCCCTGCCTTCACTAGCAGGACCAAGTACTGATTTTGCCCCAGATCCCTAAGTGGCCCCCTCAAGGATTGAACTCACAATCCTGGGTTTAGCAGGCCAATGTTCAATGCTGGAGCAGAGGGAAAAGAGATTTATTTTATGTCCTCCTCTTTTACAATGATTGTTGTAAATATTATGTCCTTTCCTGAAAACTGTGCAGTTCTAGTACTGTTATTAAACCAAATCTGCAAACTTAAAAAGGAAGATACAACCAACCTAGCCTTTCAAAAACCTTTACCATTTGGTATAAATATATGTCAATAAGGGAGACAAGTTGGGTGAGATAATATCTTTTATTGGACCAACTTCTGTTGGTGAGACAGACAAGCTTTTGAGCTTACACGGTGCTCTTTTTCAGGCCTGGGAGACTTAAAAGAAGAGCTCTGTCTAAGCTTGAAAGCTTGTCTCTCTCACCAACAGAAGTTGGTCCAATAAAAGATATTACCTCACCCACCTTGTCTCTCTAATATCTGGGACCAACATGGCTACAACATCACTGCATATGTCAATACGGGTCAAACCAGGTACCATAAGGGATGGAAATAAAAATACTCCATGCATTGTACAATATTAGTTATTGGATAACTGGGGGAAGTGAGAAGTGTTTAAGTAAGGAAAATTAAATGTATAAGAAGAGATCAAACTTTGATGCTTTGAAAAATAGAGCTATAACTGATATGATTATGATTAATATAAAATTAATTCTATTAGTTTTATTTTTCCTCAACTGCCCATCCACGTTGTTTGGTTAGAACACAAAGAGACAAGTGGGGCAGTTGGTATATGACATGTATACTTCTAGGGCATTTAAGCCCCAATCCAGCAAACACACACATGCTTAATTTTACACGTATGAGTTGTTCCATTGACTTCAGTGGTACTAACGAGGTGCATAAGTTAAGGACATGCATAAGTGCTTGCAGGCTTGAGGCCCTAGTAGACAGCTAAATATAGGAATTTACTTTCTTCTCATTACACCTCCACCTCGATATAACGCTGTCCTCGGGAGCCAAAAAATTTTACTGCGTTATAGGTGAAACCGCGTTATATCGAACTTGGTTTGATCCACTGGAGTACGCAGCCCCCACCGCCCCCAGAGCGCTGCTTTACCGCGTTATATCCGAATTCGTGTTATATCAGATCACATTATATCGGGGTAGAGGTGTATTTAGAACAAGCATGCTCAAAATGTGACCCACAGAGTCCTGAAATATGGTCTGTGGATGCCAGTCAAGTGACCGTATGACTACATGTCCTCTTCAGAGGAACAATTTGACTTCCAAAGACACATGAACAAAAGCTGAAATCACTGACAAACCCCTCACTACTTAAGTGGTACATTTATTATAGGTAAAATCTTATGGTTACTATTACCCTGCCTCCCACTTTTGGGTACAAAGCTAAGCAAATTAGGTACAACTCACAATGTCCCAAGTTTGGGTCACCCTGCTTGGTGTAACACTAGCATGCTGACATATTTAGTGTTTCTATTTGCATAACTGCTTTTTCCAAACTGTAATGAACGAGTATATGACAGGGTGGCTAACAGGGGACCAAGAGTTAAGATATTAATGACTTTTCCTCTGGGATCTTGGTATTACTCAAGTATGTATGTATGTATTTGTTTTCTAAAGGTTGACCGTCTCTGTCTGTCTGTCTCTCTCTCATACACGCACAGATACATGTATAGGTACACATTATCATTTTCTGTATTTTTCCGTGTGGGCAAGGCCCAGTTCCAAGCAACACTCAAACTGCCTCTCCTACACCCAACAGCACACTGGTCCTTTGATATTAGGATCCTGCAGGTTTTTCAAAAATGAAACAAGCAAATAACAATATATTACTGCATTTGTTCAACTGAGGAAACAAAACAATGAGATGAATGTACCTTTGTCTTGTTTTTCTTTCATTTACATTTTGGAGCACGACAGGCAAATTAAAGCACATTGGCCAGATTTTGTGCTACGCCACATTCTGTGATACCCTGCTGAGGTCAACATATAGAGTGTAAATAAAGGCAAAATTTACCCCACAACTCCAGGGGGTCTAGAGAAAACCATCCCTAGCATCATCCCAACTACAACAAAACACTCTATAAAAGCCCAGGTGACTAACTCAGGTGGTTAGTGAGTAAGGAGCAGTTTATTGCATGCTATGATTGTATGGTAGGAAATTAATTTCAAAGAAGCATTACAGGCTAAACCCCTTAATGCTAGCACAGCGCTTGTTGTTTATGGTACTTTATTTCATTTTTACTTTAATTCACAATAAATTGTTTATACTTCTACACTATACAGTGACTTCTTCATTAGATCCCTGTGTCATGCTGTCTGGAGAGGCTCACAACCGTGAGTGCTAACCTCAGGGCAGACTGTCCAGAAATAAGACACAACCCTAAATTAGATTTCAGCAACAAAGTAACAAGTGTAAACTCCTAAAACACCTATAACAACCTTAACATGGAGACACAGAGTCTCCTTGGGCACTCCGGTCTATCTTACCACCTCAGATAAGCCTGCCTCTGTGATAAATGGCCCCTCATCCCAAAAATTACAACACTATTCAGGTTGCTCCCACTCCCAAAGGACCAATCACTTGCCCCAGGTCAATTGTACCCTAGATTTCTCACCAAAGACAACATTTGTAGCCAATCCTGTAATTAACTAACTAAAAGTTTATTAACTAGGAGAAGGAAATGAGAGTTATTTACAATGTTAAAGCAGGTAACAGACACACACAATGAATCATAATCTTAAATTCCAAACCATAATTAAAACTTCTATAATAAGCAAACTTTATATGTCCTTTAGGGCTAACCCAATCTAAACAGTTGGGGACTCCTTGCTTATGCTTATAAATCATTGCCCCCTCAGATTTCAAGCAGCACAGGGATATTTTTATTCCCTTCCCCCAGCATTTGAGCTGTGATGGCCATGGGTTTGTGCACCTACCCTCTTCAGTGGTGTGGGAGGAGCAGTCAACAAGTCTTTTGTCCACAATGGCTTGGCTGATGTCTGCAGACCTTGTTTTGTTGGGGAGGAGATAATACCTCTTGTGGTAAACTAGCATTTTATAGTGGTAATGCTTCTCCCCTGACTGT
The DNA here is from genome assembly GCF_013100865.1 of Trachemys scripta elegans. Taxonomy (NCBI): domain Eukaryota; kingdom Metazoa; phylum Chordata; order Testudines; family Emydidae; genus Trachemys; species Trachemys scripta. The sequence goes on along the minus strand of NC_048308.1, from coordinate 38,114,051 downwards.
GGAGAATTTAAAAATGTTTGATAAAACTGGATAGTTACAGATCAAACATTTAAACATTACCTTATACATGGGGTACAGATATTACAAGTAGGATTGATACATGCAGCATCCTACAAGAATTCTATAAAGTCTAAATACTAAATGCATTTTTTAAATTCTAATATTTATTTTAATAATACTAACACACAGGCAAGCCAGACTGGTTTCCAGTTATGCATTTGTCCGTGTTCAGTGGGGCTTAGGGCCTTGGCATGAGCTGGCGACTGGTCTGCCTGCGTCACACCCTGGTTCTTAGATTCACCAGTCTGCTTCACTAATTTGACTCCACTGATTCCTGACTGGTTGCTCTGTTTCACTAGATTCTGGGTTTGAGCAGGAGAAGCCGGACATTTTTGTGGTATTCGTCACTGATTTTGTTCTGTAAAATGGGGACTGGATAACTGCCCTTTATTACTGAGAGTCCATAGATTAATTTTAAAGGCTTTCTTTCATCTACATAGCAATATAGGTTCAGAGAGCTTTCAAAGCCATTATCTTTAATTGGAAGTCAATGCTGGAAAGTCATACAAATTTTACAATAGGCATCTGTTATAAATAATAGACACTGGAGGAGAGGGGTTGACATTCTCCTTCCCCCATAGGTGGAAGCTATATTTAAATGCTGATTTACTGGAATTTCAGTGAGCTAATTTTAAAAGAAACTCACTAAAAAGCCATGATACACAGTGAACAGCAAACCCGAAGGACATGTCACTAAAGTACAATTTTAAAAGGAGAGCACTAGAGGTTACTTTGAAAAGAAAGCCATTATGGTACAATTTTCAAGCCAATTCCCCTGGAATTTTCAGTGCGTTGGAAGGAGCAGTTGCTATGCTACAGTATTGTTTGAGAACATAACTATTCTGTGATAGACAAGTAAGGGGAAGTAAATTGAGATTATTTATTGAGGGGCTATCAGTACGCTCGGCAATCAGTAATACATACATAATAATACATTCATCTCCCACACATCCATCTGGGCTGCAGTGATGGCCTGAAGATACTCTTCCCAGGGGCCACCCTGCCATGTGCATTGCAGGCACCCTTTCTGCCTTCCAACAGGTGGACTGAGCAAGGAAGGAGCAGCTGGAGGCAATGCAGCAGCATGCAGAGAGGGCAGTTTGGGAAGCAAGGGTGGCCACAAACACACCCTCCACCCAGCTAACCCTGCTTCCCAGATAGCTCCTGCTTGTCTATCTCAGGACCCACCTCAGATATCACCCAGCATTCATCTACAAAACTTTGTGCAGTTTCATATCCTACCCCTGGCACTGCATGGGATAAGGTGTATGGGCAAAATCAGTGCCTCTCTACCATCCATGAAAAACAGCACACGTGGAGCTGAACAAAACTTGGCATCTATGTAAAGGTTTTATGTTAGCTCTACTCCCGCCCCCTGGAACAGGCAATGAATTGGTGGCATGTCCAGATTGCAATGACCTTTGGTAGGGGTAGGATATGTAATGGTGGGGACAGGGCTTGGAAGCCCTGGGGTCCCTTTTGGTTCATGTCTGATGTTCCTAAATTCTCATGCTTCAGAGTTTCAGCTGGTCACCTGCCAGGGTCAGGAAGGAATTCACCACCATCAAAAAATGTATTATGGGATGGTTTTGTGTGTGTGTGTGTGTGTGTGTGTGTGTGTTTTTGTTTGTTTGTTTTTTAACTCCTTCCTCTGAAACATCAGGGATATCCATGGCTGGAGATGGGACACTGGATGGGAAAGGCTGATGCTCTCAGGTGGCACCAAGCATTCTGTCTCTAAGGTCCTTGGCTGGCTGGTTCTTGCTCACATGCTCAGTGTCTTACTCATCACCATATGCGGCATGGTTGGGAAGGAATTTCCTTCCAGGCCCGACTGGAAGTGACCTTGTGGGGGTGGGGGACGGTTCACCTTCTTCTGCAAAGTGTGGGTGCAGGTCATTTGCCAGAATTATCTGGGTATATTTCACTTAATCAATTTCCTGCTATTGCAGGAGTCTCAATTATTGGTGCAATTCAGGCCTGGTCTACACTACAAGATAAGCGGTCTTGCGAAGCCCTAGCTATGGAAGTGTCTTCACTTAAATTTGGCTCCTGCTAACATAAGTGCCTCTCTATGCTGATTTAGTAACACCACCTCCCTGAGCAGCATAGAATCATGGTCAATGTAATTAGATTGGTGCAGTGTCAGTGTAGACACTGCGTTGCTAATGTCGACTATTACTGGCTTTCAGGAGCTGTCCCACAGTGCCCTACATTGACAATACAATTGATACAAGCCCTCCTAGTGAGGATGCACATTGCCGACACAAGGAGCCAAGTGTGCACACACACACAAGCGATTTAATAACTGTGGTGGCTGTATGCCAATGTAAATTAGGTCGACATAATTTTGTAGTGTAGATATGGTCTCAGTCCCTCCTATTCTCTGCTTGTGGCACATAATATTTGGGTCTCCTGAGAGCTGTAATACTTTGATCTAATTTGATTGTTGGGTTTAGTGTGCTCGGTGGTGTTGGTGGCCTGTGATACACAGGAGCAACTTCCCCCATCAGCGCCTCCCGCCCACCAGGGGGCCTGCCAAGCAGCACCTCCCCCTCCCTCCCGGTGCCTCCTGCCAACTGCAATCAGCTGTTTCACGGTGTGCAGGAGGTGCTGGGGGGAAAGAGGGGAGGAGCGAGGGTGCAGCGTTCCCCAGAGAGAGGGCAGGAAGAGGCGGGGCGGGGGCTGGAGTAGAATCAGGGTGGGGTGGGGCCTTGGGGGAAGCGGTGGAGTGGGGGCAGGGCCTGGGGCAGAGCTGGGGGGTCAAGCACCCCCCAGCACATTGGAAAGTCGACACCTGTGCACAGGAGGTCAGACTAGATGATCTGGTGTTCATTTTCCCTTCTGACCTTAAATTCTATTAATCTAGTCTCGATTTCCCAGAGCCCATAGAAGGGACAAGAGGAGCAGAGCATAAATTAGACAGCAGTTTGAGGGGCTACTACTTACACTAGGGGCCAGACAGGGCTATAAACATCTGCAGTATATGTGGAGTGTAAACGTAACTTAAAGCTACCATTTGTCAACTTCCCCCCTCCCGGTTCCTGATCCGAATACAGAAACAGAGTAACTGAGAACTGGCCTTATACCTTTGGCATTCCTCCCATCATTCAGTTGAGGACCAGCTGGAAATCCTTTCTCATGACAAAACAGGGATGCAGCCTTTTTGAAAGGAAGAAACCAACAAGCAGCTACTCCACCCCCAATCAGTTATGCAAATGCTTGGAATCTGGTGGAGAAATCCATTGGAATTTATTGTTAAGGGTGGGTGTCTTACAGCTGTCAGGATAACAGGTGGTAAAGACAAGCAGGAAGTTTCTGTCTAACACAGAGATAATTGTGCTTCTGAAGGAAGGAACTAACTATTAATAAATATACAGTTGAATCTGAACTCTCTCACCTAAGCTGTTTTAAAAGCACAAACCGAGCCTTTAATTTCTCTTTGCCAGCTTCTAAAGCCCTGACTACATAACAAAAACCACCATGCTAGTGTACAGTTCTTTGTCACAATTAGGGGCCTCTGCATCATGGTTTTACTGCTTGTGTGATTGGGAAACATGCTTCCATAACCATGTTAGAGAATTGTATTTTAACCTAGATAGTCTTAAGACTTGTTTATATATAAAGTAAATGTTCTTTTTTTTTTTTAAGGCACATCATGACACCTATCTGCCAAACATGGTTAAGTTGTGCTCACACAGCAGCTTTTCCCACAACACAGCATTGTGTTAACCATGTTTGTGCATGGACAACTAACATGCTCACACTTTCCTTGCATCATGTGACATCTTTCCCAGCCCTTAACCTGCAAAAAATATCCACAAGTTTGGGCCCTTCCCTGGCATAGGAATTCTGTGTCTGGCTAAGTCAAAAGCCCATGTGTGCAGATCCCTTCTTCAGGAGTAGGGGCTTAGGCCTCAGTCCTGCACCTGTGCAGAGCCCATTGAAATCAACAAAGCTCTGCACTGGCAAAGCAGTTTTGCCCATGGTACTCTGCACACAATGAATTGCAGGATCAAGTCCTAGAATGTTACCAAATAATAGTATAATACATCTCAGTTTTTCATCAATAGATCTCAAAGAACTTCACAAAGGAGGTCGGTATCATTGTCCCCATTTTACAGACAGGGACACTAAGGCACAGAGAGGTGAAATAACTTGCCTAACATCACTCAACGGGCAGGGACAGTAATAGAAGCAGGGTCTCCCACGTCTCATAATTGCTTTATCACCTTAATGCAGAGGTGGCCAAACTACGGCCCACGGGCCACATCCGGCCTGCGGGACCATCCTGCCCGGCCCCTGAGCTCCTGGCCCAGGAGGCTACCCCCCGGTCCCTCCCCTGCTCTCCCCCCTCCCCCGCAGCCTCAGCTCGCTCGTTCTGCCACCAGCACAATGCTCTGGGCAGCGGGGCTGCGAGCTCCTGGGGCAGCACAGCTGCAGAGCCCAGCCTGACCCAGTGCTCTATGCTACGTGGTGACAGCGGCGTGGCCCAGCTCCAGCTGGGCGATGCAGCGCCGTCAGCCACAGGTGCTCCAGGCAGCGCGATAAGGGGACGGGGGGGTTGGATAGAGGGCAGGGGAGTTCGGGGTGGTGGTCAGGGGGCAGGGGTGTGGATAGGGATTGGGGTGATTGGGGGGGAACAAGGGGTTGAATGGGGGCAGGGGTCCTGGGGGGGCCATTGGGAATGAGAGGAGGGGGTGGATGGGGTGACGGAGGTCTGGGGGCGGTCAGGGGACAGGGAGCGGAGGTATGTGGATGGGGCAGGGGTCCCAGAGGGGCCATCAGGGAACAGGGGGGGTCGGATGGGGCAGGAGTCCTGGGGGGGCAGATAGGAGGTGGGGGCCGGGCCATGACCCCCTCCCCTAACCGGCCTTCCATACAATTTATGAAACACGATGCAGCCCTCAGGCCAAAAAGTTTGCCCCCCCCCCGCCTTAATGCCTACTATAAACTTGAGGTTAGTGTAAGAATACATTTATATAAACAATTAGATAGTTGTGTGTGGTTTTATGAAACTAAGGAAACTAAAACATATTATAGTATAGAGGTGACACAATCACATTTCGCTTGCAAGGGGTTTTTGTAATGATTTTATTTTGTCTTTGATATGGGGGTTAAGTGGACTACTTTAAACCACACAAGCTCCATACTAAATATATGGAAACACATGGATCTTGGTATCCCTATAAGCAAAAGTCACCTAAGATTAGGGTAACCAGATGTCCCGATTTTATAGGGACAGTCCCGATTTTGGGGGCTTTTTCTTATATAGGCACTTATTCCCGCCACCCTCTGTCCCGATTTTTTACACTTGTTATCTGTTCACCCTACCTAAGATAATAAAGATTAAAAGCAAGAGGATCAACTATTCCTAATGCTTTTATTAGATCAAAAAAGAAACATGATATTTAGAGAACTGCGGGGAGTGAGGGGGATCCAATTTCTCTGCAGCATAAACTGAGTTACAAATTGCCCTTTAAATAGTCTTTAAGTTATCTCTATTATTTTAGCAGGTTTGTTAAGGCATTTTAGTGATACACTGTATAAGAGATTCCAAATACAATGTTTTCTTTATTAGCAGTAATGAAGTTTAAAAACATATCTCTATCTAATAGTAGCAGTGTACAATAGTAAACAGTTTCAAAGCAAACTAAAGAGAAGCTATGGCGGTGTTTATTGTAGCTTATATAAGATAAACATTAACAAAACTCTAAAGGGGAGAGTGGCCGGTCTTTATAATTGTTACACTGTTGTTTATGTAAGGATTTTTTTTTTTTAAGTACCCAAAAAGGACAGAGGGGAAGCAGTTGTTTCCTGTGTACAAAATTTGCTTTGTCATTCACCCAAAACAAATAAATAGTTAAATAGTTGGTAATGGTAACCTTTTGTTTTGGTTTTCTATAAAAGTATTAAAGAAAAAAAAGGCAGTCTGCTTTTGAACTGGACTGTTCCTGTCCATCTTTGGAATTTGATGGATCCATGATCAACAAGCAGTACTGTAGTAAATAGCACAAGTTGAGGTGTATTGTATTTTCAAATTCTTTAGAAATACCTTTGAACTGTGAATCATCTTTTACACATCTCATGTGGAAGAAGACTCTGATGGGCAAATTTTCATACCAAACAGGAATAGTTTCTCTAAACACTGGTTACTTTAGGCCACATCTAAGACATAGAGAAACTGTCACTAAAAACATTCTGATGGCAGGAGGTTAGTTATGTTTCTTCTGAGAAATCACTTCTCTTTGAGGGAGAGATAGGAGCAGATTTAGGGTCCCTCTACCCTTCAAACTGGAAGGGTAAATTCCAGCACATGGAAACATACCCCTACTAGCTCTGATCAAACTGGCACACTAAAAACAGAGTGTAGACACAGCATTGTGAGAAGGGGGAGGGGCTAGTCATCCCAAGCAGGTACCGAACATCTTGGATGGGTTCATACTCGGGGCAGTTAGCCACTCATGCCAGAACAGCTACGCTCTATTTTTAGCACGTAGCTCAGAAAATGCTATCATGGATGTGTCTCCTCAAGCTGGACTTTACATCTCCAGCTCAAAATGTAGATGTACCCATAGCTGTATTTATCCACAGATGTGGCACATCATGGATAGTGGCAGTGAAAGTTTCCCTGCCCTTCTCCTTAGACCAGTACTTGAGTATTTAAAAAAAAAAAAAAAAAGTACAAGAACGCTGTTCTGGCTTCCAAAAAATGCCAGAATGGCATATACTTTTTTATTGCATACCTGTAGCTCCAGCTGCAGGGGAGGGAGACCACAATAAGCCGGTGGTGAAGGACAACACCCTAGACAGGCTGTCCAGGCCCTCAGCCCAGAGTAGTAGATCCCAGAGTTACTGGTGCACCAGAGCCGGCAAGGCAAAGCACAGTGCTGCCAGAATGCACACACTCAGGCTGGTGCCAGCAGACAGCAAGAGCAATGCCAGGTCCTGGCCTTGGGCAGCCTGGGCTCTGCACCACACCCCTCAGGCAGCTGGTACAGCAGCAGCTCAGAGTGCTTCAGCCCAGTGCAGCAGGAGTACTTGCAGTCTGACCCAAGCAGGAGCCCACCAGCCCCAGCTGCCTCTGCTGGGGTGCAGTCAGCTGGCTCTTCTCCTCCTGACACTCCACCAGCCCAGGGCAGCCCCCTGTTGAGGTCCAGCTTGGGCCCCCAGCAACTGCGCATTTGCCCTGGAGAGGAGCTGGAACATGGTGCTCCCAGAGCTCCACGTCCCACTAGGCTGGGCTCGCTGGCTCTAACTCAGCAGCACACTTCACCAGGCAAGTATCAAGCCACCTGCCCAGCCAGTCCCGGCTCCCCAAACCTGCTGGGCGGGGCAGCCACCTGCTCATTGTTATACCAATCGAATGAAAACCAGCAGGGTCTTATTAAGAGGGATAAGGCAAAGATGCCATATTTATTGTAACTATAATAAAGCAAAAGATAAAAGTAAACAACGTTGTTTGACTACTTATTTTTATTACTACTTATTTTTTATACACACACACATTATTTATATATATAATAATATATATATATATATATATACACACAATTATTTATTTAAGTTTTGTATAGGTGTTATAGTTACCAGCCTAGAAGTTGCTCATGCCACGTTAATGGCCAGGTATCTTGGTCATGAGCATGGAGCCGAGTTTGTGTCAGATGCACCTGATGCTCCTGGAGATTGGCAGCAGAACCAGAGACTCAAAGTCCTTAGTCTGTTTTATTTTGCTGTTGCTGACTCAATCAGCAGATGGCACATTTCTGTTCAAAGTGGCACATTTTTGGTGGCTTCACACAGTTTGAAGTTTGTGTTTTTTATCGTTCCAGGTGATGGGGTGGATCCCAGTTTACCCTCCGTGGGGGGAGGGGGGTGGTCTGGTGGTTCTACTTGACACATTTTTCGGCCGATGGATACTCCCTTTTTAGGCTGGCACCTTCCTAACCATTTATGTACATTAAGCATTCATTAACATACATTTTATATCTTAACCATATTTTAATTTACTGTCTTCACCACTTTTGGGGTGTGTGCCAATTCATTTGAGACTTCCGGCCCTTTAATCACAGAGGGTGGGGGTCTGTTTTTAGGAGCCATTGCTGTTACAATGAAGTGAAAGTCACTTAACGGCTTATAGCGTTTGTTTACATTGTATTAATTACTTTAAGAACAAAGTCAATTAACTTGTTTGTAAGTTTTACATAGTGATAAAGTATCTTTCACAGGACAGATACAATCAATGGTTTTTACAGACAGTAGCTTACAAGTTTTAACAGAAGACCCAAGAGATTTTTGTACTTGGTGAAACTGTTGGATTTTAAAGTGTGGGGGACGAATTATGGGGGGGGGGGTCACTGTCACTTGGGGGAATCACTATTAGTACCTTCTTTAATATCCCTATATCATCACCCTGCTGTGGTCCAAGTCCCACCATGGAGAAGAGATCATGCCACTCATAGAGGCAGGGGAAGGACGCCATTGCGTTTGTCCAGCACTGAGCAATTGCATTGGGGTCCAGGGTTCTTGAGTCATAAAAGAAGAAAAGTACTGGAGAAGTACTCCTCCAAAAAGTGCCAGGTCAGCATTCTGGACCAAGTGCTGCCTTAGATACTTTTCTAGTGAGTCTATCTCCCTGGGGAAGGAAGTGGTTGTCCCTATGGCTTTGTCTTCACTGCATACTAACCTTGTGCTCAGCTTAGCTTTCCCCATTAACATGGTACATGTTCTCACACCCACACACCTCCATCAGTGCCACATGGTGAGGCAGCCACCATGCTCTGAACTATAGGGTAGAACTTGAGGTAACTTTTAATGCATGTTGCTATCACAAGGTTAATACAGTGCAGAGCTGGGCACCCACAACAATCTAGATACTATAGTCCTCCAATCCATCTCATGGGCACGCATTCCTGTGTACTACCTTGCATCTCCCTGTGCTTTGACCCTTGACTGGAAGTAGTCTACCTTTATATCCCTCTGCTCAGTATCCATGGGCCCACCGAGCTTGCAGTTTCTCCAGTTTCATCCATCTCTGATGTTTGGATCAGCAGAACAACGGCTCCTGCTAAGCCTGTGGATCAACATTCAGCCACTTGGCCATATGAACACACCAGAATCTTGGTACAGTTTTGGGCTGAAGTGAGCCAAACCCACAACATTAGCAGTAAAAAGAAGAACATTGGACTGTGTGAAGGTGTACCTCAGCAGCTGGGATCAATCAGACTGGTCAGAAGTGCAGGGAGAAGATAATGGGGCTCAGAGTGAATTACCAAAAGGACATAGAGAAGAATAAGACAGCTGGTGCTATACCAACAACCTTTCTGGACTGTATTCTGAGCAGCCACATGAGCCCGGAGCCCCATTTCAGCATGGACAGATGTGTAGAGCTAGACAGGTGTGGGTCCAGAACTTGGATGACTGCAAAAGCTTGATCCAGCCCATACCAGCCAGCCAGCAAGGAGAGGGAGGGATGGAAGAGGAAGAGCAGGAATGGCCCTATCTTCAGAGATGAACTTGGCTCTGATTCATAGGAGCTGTTCCCTTATATGTTCCAGGATGAGCACAGTACAGTGGAGGTTTCCCACACAGAAAAAACAGAGGAGGATTCAGCATCTAAGACTGGGAAGGTGGAGGCTGCCAATTTTGTTGTTATTATGAAGGAAACTACAAAATATTTGGGCAGGTTCTTAGCCAACAATAATCCTAGCTTTGGCTTCAACTTCAGAGCAGAATAGCACCATTAAGCTCATCCACCCCCCACTTCCCAAGCAGTAAAACTTTTGTGCATATTTTAGTTTATAATCCTAACTGAAGCTTCTGTCTGAGAGGATGCAGCACCATTACACTTGTCCATCCCTCACTCCTCCTACTTCTTTCTCTCCCAATCACACTATTCAAAGTGCCAGACAAACGTTGAACAAAAATTCAAACCAGCACTCTATAGTTTGGAGGTTTTTAAGAACAGGTTGGACAAACACCTGTCAGGGATGGTCTAGGTTTACTTGGTCCTGTCTCAGAGCACAGAGGGCTGGACTTGATGACTTTACAAGGTTTCTTCCAGCCCTATATTTCTATGATTTGATGATATCTGCCCCTCCAAAAGGCAACTTACCGTGAACGACGCTGAATGGCACTTGCTGCCACCCAAATCATTGCAAGTTAAGACACCCTTCCACTAGTGCAGAAGCCCGTTTATAACTGATCGGATTTCGGTCCATTCCTGGAGAGTAATGAAATAGAATTTTTCATTCAGTAAAAATTCCAGACAGTTGCTTAGATTCCTTGGTATGCCTCCCTCTGCTGCCACTGTAATTTAATCTCGGTCTAGTCACTTAGCAGTTCATCTGTCACAACAAGACTCAAAGATTTCCTTGGTATCAAATGGAAGGGCTCATCCCTGATGCCTGGAATAATTGGTCTATCTTCCATTCTGGTGTCTGAAGAAGCACAACTTTTTATAAGGTTTCAGCAGCCTGAGAAGGGTGTATGTTTGCTGCCATGTCATCCAGTAACTGCCCATCCCCCTTCCCTCCCCCACCGCACCTCCACCCCCCAAAAAAGAAAAGGTTTTGGATAGTTGGAAGGTAAAATTCACTCACACTCTTTTAGAAAAGTTCTCAGCAGGAGGAAGTTTGATGGCAGAATGTGTAAGCTAAGGGAATAGCATGCTTTTTTGGGATAAAAATGCTTACTTCTTACTTGTAGTTGTATAGTCAGGGAATAAAACTGTATGAATTCAAGGGTGCATACCAAGTTTTTCCCCGCTGTCTGTCAGGAAAAATTACATCACTAAAACTTGTCAAGGCCTGGCAAGCAGTCTCTGTGACAGGATTGTGAATTGGAGGACAAAACAATGGAGAAGCAGGGATGATTTGATAATAGAGGTACATAAGAAGTACTCAAGGCAATCAGAAAAGCACACAGACTTGTAGAAGAAATTAGGGAAGGAGGTAGAGAAATGAAGAACAGAGGACAAAGAGAATGAGGAGACGTGATCTGCAACTTTAGACACCTAAATACCTTTAAAAATCTGGTCCCTAATACCTATACAATCACAAAAGGACAATATTGCCCTGTGTTATCTTAAAAGCCAAAGCTTCTAGATCAAAATCAAACCAGAATTTGAGGACTATTTTCTTACCACAAATGAAGTTTGAAACCAGACATTCAAATTCTGGTCATTTATACACTAGTTTTTTAAAAAATGCCTCTCCATTGGTTGTACAGTACTTTTCTTTTTAGTGTTAGAAAGCTGTTTTCTAAGGCGCATATATATATAGAAAGATGCACTCATTATGATAGTCTGTTTTCCAGTTCTCAGGCTATAAGATTTGCTGTAAACCAACTACTAAAATTCTCTGGGTTGCATTGCCAAAAAAGTAGGTGGAGCTGGAGTTGCCCCAAATGAAGGGCCCAATTCATTAAACTTCTGGGTATGGCTTTTGTTCCAAAAACGTGGAATTTATGAGCATAAAATGAACTCATGTAGAAACACTTCTCACTAGAGATCTCCAAGTACATTGCAACTACAAAGGTGTAGAAAGGGACCCAAATCAAAACCCTGAAGTCTGTGGAACTCTGGATCCAAACTAACTCAGGCCCATCACTACAGTGTAAGTGTTCTTGAAACACTGGAATAGAAGCTGGTTATTAGGGTGACCGGACAGCAAGTGTGAAAAATTGGGACAAGGGGTGGGGGTAATAGGAGCCTATATAAGAAAAAGACCCAAAAATCAGGATTGTCCCTATAAAATCAGGACATCTGGGCACCCTACTGACTATACACACTTCCATGTAATTATTTCAGTGTAACCTGGCTGGGGGTGGAAAAAACTGGTGAAATCTCTCCCCTCTCCTCACCCCCCCCCCCCCAAACCATCATCCATCTCTGGAATCAATCTGACTTCAAAACTTTTGATGTACTGAAATTGTCCATGAAGAACATGCCACCAGCCCTTATACCTCAGTCCTTCTCCCTCCAGGATGGAGATGGGAGATGTCCAACCATTGCCTGTTCTCACCAAGTATTCCACCTCCCTTCACCATCACCATCACCCACCCACCCAATCATGTATGTTTATGATCATGAACAGCACCTGATTGACAGAGCCAGAGGCAGATGTTCTCTGGGTGTCAAGCCTTCCCAGAAGAGAGGTCCAGTGAGTAGATGGATACCTTTCTCCCCCACCTTTACCCTCTAGCTTTTTCTCCTGTTCTGAGGGGATGTCAATCTCAGATGGTAGGACTGCTTTCCTCACAAATCCCTCTTGACCAATTCAAGTACCACACACATACGTGTAAAATGGCTAATAGACTTGAGTCTGATTCAAACTTCCATATGCTAGGGCCTTCCCCATATGGGAAAGTTTTACCAGTTACACAAATATAGCTAGCTATAGAAGTGTAGAATTATACCAGTATCTCACAGACTCACCCATGTGAACACACTTATTTCCATCTGAAAGAGTGGCTTTTTTCAGCTTCCCTTAACCCCCCTCCCAGGTGGCATAAACAAAACAGCCCCTCTTAAGATAGAATAAGAATGTGCACATATGGGATTACACAAGGATAACTATATCTATTTAAAGTTGCAGCCTGGGTTATACCAAAAAGGCTTTCCCATGTAGACAAGGCATGGGAACCCATATAAGCTAAAATAGGATGTTTTTTTCCCCATAGCCTTCAGGGCCATACAATTGTTTGTTTAAATTTCTAAAATTTAAAACAATGCAAAGCAACAATCACTGCAACATTAGTCACAATCACAAAGCAAGATGGTTGGTTACTTAGTCAATAATGTATACTTTAGATCTGGAATAAAGCAACACTATAAGCAGTAAGTAGATAATTTCTGTGCCTCAATGTGGACGCAAGAATACCACCTGCAAATAAAGAGGCCAAACCCACAACTCGAAGCTGGATCCAAGATTTCCCAATGATACATGAAATTTAAAGCCAGTGTTCTGGTTAGTCTCCTTATCAAGAAAGTCCTGAGCCATGAAGTTCAGATCTGAACTTCTACAAAGTGTATTGGGCTTGGATCCAACATTAAGGCACAAACTCTATCCTGTAAAGGGGAAAAAAACGAAGACCCATGAGTCACTTGTATGATTAAATCAAATGTCATTTGATTTACTAGTACCTGCAACAAACTTTGCTTTCTTTTCCCTCAGATTCTACATTTGAGGAAAAAGAGAGAGAGAACTGGGACTCTCTGTAAATACATTGTGTATTTCCTGGTATATGTTATACAGCTTAACAGGTACTTACAACAACCATATTTTCTTAATTGTCCAAAAATTGTTTTACAATGAAATAACCAAAAACTGCTTATGCCTGCAAAGGTCCAACAAGCAAGTATTTAGGACAGGAGTTCCTTGGAACTTAGCATTCATAATCAAGTGCCTATCCGGCATTCATATCCTTCAATGGCTATGTTAATTAACTTGTTAGATGTTAATGTGACCAACAAATTATCTATAGGGACTGCTGCACAGGAGCTGTGAATCCTAAATCTTGTAATTTCACGTTTAGAAAGACCAAGGGGTTACAACAATGCTGAATTGATATGCTGAGCTTTAAGAACATTTTAAACACTTGGATCATTGTCTTTAAATGTAACAGATCAGCATTTCTTTAAAATGCACACTGTGCAAATTCACTGGGTGTGTCACATTACAGTGAAAAGACGTTTGCTGAAATGGGGCTGGGCCATGAAATAGGCAGCTGATTAAATGGAAAGCAAGGAGCCTTGGGCAAAATGACCTTTAGAGTGGCAGACAAGCAATATGCAAAATTTAGACTGAGATTTATAGCTAACTCTTCTGGATCTGAGTTATCACTTTAAACAGAAATTTCATTATCAGCTCTTCCAAATATTCCATGGTACTATCGAGCCAGCCAGCCCAAAGCAGTAGTGGAATGGGGACAGTATAACATAGCCAAACACTGGGTTTTTATCAGTGTTGCCAACTCGCAGGATTTTGTCATGCGTCCACGATAATTATTGTTTTCCTTAAAGCCCCAGCTCCGGGAGTCAAGTGGCTATGTGATGATTTCAGCCTTCATTCTTAAAGAAAAAGTAAGCTTCTAGCTCTCGTGGGTGTGGGGAGAAAGCTTCAAAATGTGACCCCAGTGCACCCTAAAGGCTCAAAAAGCAGAAGACAGATAAAAAGAACAACAAATCTATTCTTTTTATATAATCTCATGATTTTAAAGCCAAGCTCACGATTTTTGGTGAACCTGACTCATGAATTTTGAACATTTGGGATTGGCAATACTGTTTATTGAACAAGAAAAAATGTGGCAGTGTAAACATCGCTAGGCTACCATGGATTAATACAAAATCACTGTGTGACACTCTGTACCGCTAGGAAACACCCTGGAACTCCCATATTCATGATTATATGGTTATGATATAATTATATGTTTTGTACAAAGTATGCCTTGTGAGGTATCATTTTAAAAGTCTTGATGTGTTGAGCATTAATCTCTTGTTGGATTGTATGTGCTATCACTGTATGTGAAGTTTGCTATGTATGTGTTATTTAAATATATTGTGCGTTGGGAACACCCACAGGCAGCCTTTCATGTACAACAATGAAGAAGCCAGACAGTGTTGATGGCTCATTAAGGGGAATCCACACTACCAAGGACTATCACAGGATCTGTGTACAATGAAGACTTCTCAGAGGGGGCACATAAACAATGGACACCGTTTGATTCATCTCATGGCAAAAGATCTTTCCAGCAAACTTAGGGTGACCAGATGTCCCAATGTTATAGGGACAGTCCCGATTTTTTAATCTTTTTCTTATATAGGCTCCTATTACCCCTCACTCCCGTCCCGATTTTTCACACTTGCTGTCTGGTCACTCTAAGCAAGCTGGAGGAACCTATAAAAGGGGGAAGTGACATCATCACTTTGTCCTCACTCCCCCCCACAGCTCAACACCTGGAAACATGTCTGAAGGACAAAAGACTGAACTGGGGAAGTGGTCCCAGGCTGAAGGGATTTCTAGCCTGCATATGGAAGATCTGTCACCTGCTTGTATTGTCTATAAGGGTGAGACACTGGTTGGTTCAAATCCTGTCTAGTCTATAGAACTCAGATTGCATTTTTATTTTTATTTCTGAGGGAACCACTTTGATCTGTATGCTTACTACTTATAATCACTTAAAATCCATCTTTCTGTAGTTAATAAATCTGTTATATATATAAAAATATAACCTAGAACAGTGTGCTGTTTGAAGTGCATGGGAAATCTGCTCAGTGAACAAAACTGGTACAAGCCCACTCCACACGGAGGGAGGGACGAACTGGATAATAAACTTACACTGATCAGGCTTCTGACCAGGGCAGGATGGTACAGCTCTGGGGTCCTAGGCTGGGGAGTTGGGGGGAGTTGGCTGTAGCCTCTCTATTGTTGGTTCATGAGTGATTGGCGAAAGCATTCATGTAACTCAGCCGGGTGTGCCCTGCCCGTGGATAGCTGTGCAAGTGCAGGACCTGGAGGAATTTGCAGCATCACAGTGTGAGAGGGAGTCCAGGTTGGTAAGACAGAGGCTCAGTGGTATCCCAGTTCCAGGTTGCACCCCAGGAAACCCATTGCACACTCCCTCCAGAAATATACACACATCTCACAAAACTGGGTGACTTGGCAACAAAATGGCAGATGAAATTCAATGCTGATAAATGCAAATTTGAAAACTTAATCCCAACTATACATACAAATCAATAAGGTCTAAATGAGCTGTTACCACTGTCAACAAAGACAGTTCTCTGAAAACATCTGCTCAGTGTACAGAGGCAGTCAAAAAAAGCTAACAGAATGTTAGGAACTATTAGGATAGTGATAGATAATAAGACAGAAAATATCATAATGTCCTGATATAAATTGATGGTACTCCCACACCTCAAATACTGGGTGCAGTTCTAGTCACCCCATCTCAAAAAGGGTATATTAGAATTTTTTAAAAAAAAGCAACAAAAATGATTGGGGTATGGGACAGCTTCCATAGGAGGAGAAATTAAAAAGACTGGGATTGTTCATTTTAGAAAGGAGACAACTAAGGAAGGATTTGATAGAGGTCTATACAATTTTGAATAGTGTGAAGAAAGTGAATAAGGAACTGTTATTTACCCCTTCAGATAACAAAAGAACCAGGGGTCACCCAATGAAATTAACAGGCAGCAGGTTTAAAACAAACAAAAGGAAGTACTTCTTCACACAACGCACAGTCTTTCTGTGGAGCTCGTTGCCAGGGGATGTTGTGAAGGCCAAAAGTATAACTGGGTTCAAAAAAGAATTAGAGGATAGGTCTAGCAATGGCTATTAGCTAAGATGGTCAGGAATACAACCCCATGCTCTGGATGTCCCTAAGCCTCTGGCTGCCAGAGCTGGGCCTGGACAATAAAGGAAGGATCACTCAATAGTTGTCCTGTTCTGTTCATTCCCTCTGAGGTAACTGGCATCAGCCACTATTGGAAGACAGGATACTGGGCTAGATGGACAATTGGTCTGGCCCAGTTTGGCCATTCTTATGTTCTTATAAATACACAACTAATTTTTGTTTAGCAAGCTTGAGGTTTTGAGAGATTTATTTATTTGAATAATCACTATCACGACAAATGTTTTAAACTGCATCCTAGGATTTGGATTGAATATAAAATACAATGAGCTCCTACACTGAGGAAACTAGGTGTATTTATTCTTTAATTGAATCTAACCATATAAAATGGTCTCATTAAGTAGATTAGAAATCTGATGTATTGGGCCCCCATGTGGTTTATCTTTAATATTTGTGAGTTCAATTACTGTTTTTGAAAAGCAAGGAATTACTCATTGCAATCCTAATGCTAGATTTATTCAGGATTTAGGCATATTTTAAGATTAGACCTGTCTTAATTGTACTAAACTATAAACAATCTTGGAGCCAGGCTATTGAAATTCATGATTATATATCTATCTGGCATTTGCATGTAGCAAAGCTGTGAAGAGGAAAGAGAGAATATTAACATACTTGTAATATTTTAACTGTGAAAGAATCAGCCTCTTGCTACTAAGGCCTGGTCTAAACTGGGGGGGGTGTCAATGTAAGATACGCAACTTCAGCTACTGGAATACTGTAGCTGAAGTCGACATATCTTTTTCCAACTTACATCCTGTCCTCATGGCGCGGGATCAACGGCCACGGCTCCCCCGTCGACTCCTCTACCGCCGCTCACTCCAGTGGAGTTCTGGAGTCGACGGGGAGCGCGTTCGGGGATCGATCGCTACCCACCGATACGGCGGGTAGTCTGGACGTACCCTAAGTGAATTAAATCAGAGGATTTCTGTGAAACTTACAAGACATTTTTATCCATATGGTACCAGTAATATATTAGTTTTCTGATGGAGAAAGTTATAAAAACTGTACTAGAAAGCAAGATGTATCATTTGGAAACAAAACCTCCCAGCTACCTCTTTATACATGACTTATGGAGAGAAAGTAATTGCAATAAAAAGGGAGATCAAAAGGCAGAAGTCATTTTAGGGGCTAGCAGCGCACCACATACTGTAGATGGTGAAATAAATGGAACAATCATTCCTGCTCTTTTTCCCTGCAAGCCTCAACCCTGCACCACCTATAGACTTGATAAAGTCTGTAGAAAGGAAGGCCTGTTCTGCTAGGCCTTAAACTCCGTGGGAAGAAGGTTGCTCTTCTGCAGATAGTATATTCCAATTTTAATTCAAGTTCTGGTCTTCAGTAAAAACCTAGGCGGTTACTGCTTCCTATAAAAGCTCCTTACAAAGTCTCTTTCACCTTTCTTCATGTAACTGTACATTAAACACATATGTATACACATATTTTTGTGGCTTAATGTATTTTCTTCATTAATTGAACAGTTCATAAGCAGATTCCAGTCTTATTGCTTTTGGGGGCCTTTTAATGCAGCGCATTGAAGCTATTGCACCAATCGTAAATTCCATCCTTGATCTTGCTGAACGTGAAACACAAATCAGAGAAGTACAACACATTTTATTTTGGTTTTAAGTTAAATGCTTTGTATATTAAATAATTTGTCTGATTAATTTTGTGTATTACTTTAGCAATTAATAAAGAGATTAAATAATAGCAATAGCTGCTCTGAGGAAAAAATGTGTAATTCTTAAGAAAATGTTTGATTTTGTCCGTCAGTAAAATAATCTACACTACATTTGTCATGACAGATCAAATCAATAAAATGTCCAGTGTGAGATTTACTAAGAGGTTTATCTCTGTTTTTGTGCACATCAATTCTCATTAATTGTAATCAGAGTTACACATGAATAAGGGCAGAAGATTATTACTATTCGTTAATGGTTTTCAGCAGCACACACAAACTGTACTTTCCTAACATAAAAAGTCAAAGTCCCTGCCCCAGAGCACACAATCCCTAAATTAAGGTGTTAAAATGGTTTTACCCTTATAGTGGATCATCACTTTGTACAACAGATTAACATAGTCTTCTTACTCTCCTCACAGATGGCACAGGGATAATCAGGGTACCTGATCCTGTATTCTTTGCTCACTCAAAATTCCCCTATCAAGTCAATGCAATTAAGATATGCAGGATCAGGTCCTAAAAATGTGATAGCCAGGATGTTGCTATATACTCTAACACTAGATCTAACACTGGAAAGATTATTTTCATTTTTCTTATTAACTCTGTAATGTGTTAGCATCTGAATATTGACATTCGTACAAGAAATAAGCATGTGTTTATCCATTTAGTTTTTATATCACACCCATCACTACGGCACTCGAACCCCTTAAAAGTCTATAGATATGCAATGCAAAGGAAATCTTGAGTTTAATTAAATCAAATAAAAAGAGTACATTTTAAGAAAATGCTTTATAATGAAAATCTGAGATGTGATTGTTTCAGCTATTCTTTGATGAAATTTTTTTGGCAAGATTGAAGCTGGATTTTAGATGTAAATGTCTACCTAAACCTGAACAGACAGTGCCATGGAGTCCAGACACTTGATTGCAGGCTGTTGTTATCAAGAGAGAACCATTCTAAGAATGCAGAAGCTAAAAATTGTTTTGGTTTGGTTTTTTTTATACAGACATGTTTGAAATGCTAGCTCACCACACACTGAGGTGAGGTTGAAAAACTCACCCCTTAGGTTAAATCCTATCTGGAAAATAAATCCTTATCACAGGGTGTTTCTGTAAAGTATTTCACAGCGTTACTTTTTAATCACAGTATTTCCTGGATATTTCATAATTGCTGTGTTTATAAGGAAAATTAATTTAGTTATGTATATATCTCAGTTCATGAAACCTCTGACAGAATGAAAGAGGTATTTGGCAAGTCCTAACTAGTGCCTTGTTCTCTGATCTTTCAGGTACTGTTGACTTTAAAAGGTATTAAACAATTGAGAGCTCAGGCAGAAAAATCAAATCTCATTGAAAACAAAAAGATCCTGCGCCTGAAAAGTGAGAATGGAAGGGCCAGGAATCAGGTGGAAAACATCCTATTTACTACTGCAATAAAGTCAGTATTTAGCCAAATCTCAGACATGGAATTAATTCCAAATTAATTTTAGCTTTGGCTGCTGCTAACGACTAATGAAATCTGATACACTTCAGGTAAGAAAAATAGAGCACTTGATTGCCCTCAGGTCTTGGGAAACCATGGAGACAATAGTAGTAAATATCATATTGTAGCAGAGAAATAAATTCTTAGCTGGGGGTGAAAAATGTTCTGTTGAGGGTGGGGGAGACTGTCAAGGTGTGAGGGGTGTTTTTCTATTTGGCTAAATCTCTTCCACATGTTTCCCTTAGACTGTTATCTCACTATTCATCTCTACATGGCCAGATTTTCAGAAGGGCTCAGCACTCAGCAGTTCCCATTGCTCTGGAGCAGAGCGCCTTTGAAAGTCCATCCCACAGTGCTGTAAGTGTACAAGTGCTGCAGAATAGGCAGGATGTACCATGTAAAGAAAGCAGTTCTTGCACTGAAGAGGTTACAACCTGAGCACCTAAAAGCACAAGAAGGTACAATGCAGATACCAAAAAGACAAACATGTGTGTATGTGGTCATTGTAGTAACTAAGGGTACGTCCAGACTACCCGCAGTATCAGCGGGTAGCGATCGATCGATATATCGCGTCTCATTAAGACGCGATATATTGATCCCCGAACGCGCTCCCAGTCGACTCCAGAACTCCATCGGAGCAAGCGGTGGTAGCGGAATCGACGGGGGAGCCGCGGCCGTCGATCCCGCGCCGTGAGGACAGGATATGTTGACTTCAGCTACGATATTCCTGTAGCTGAAGTTGCGTATCTTACATCGACACACACCCCCAGTGTAGACCAGGCCTTAGCTTCACAAATGGAGGGGATTTCTGAGGAGAGATTTGGAGGAGTAAGAGGCTCAATATGTGAAGGCAAAGAATAAAGTAGTTTCTAATTACCTTAGCTGCCGTTCACTGCTTAACTGAGATTATTACTAATATCTCAGAGCAGAGGAATATGTAAGGCTTGTAACATTTTCATTCCTTCCAGAGCAAAACGGCAGCCAGTAAGATATAGAAGAGTCTCTTCGAGCTAGTCTACGCTGGCAACATTAAAGCGCTGCTGCAGCAGCTCTCCCAGCGCTCTAAAAAACCCACCCCCATGAGGGGAGTAGCTATCAGCGCTGTGAGCACAGCTCCCAGCACTGGGGTACTGTTTACACTGGCGCTTTACAGCACTGAAACTTACTGCACTCAGGGGGGTGATTTTTACACCCGTGTGAGAAAGTTGCAGCGCTGTAAATTGCCAGTGTAAAGAAGCCCTTAGGGTTAGTCCTATGACTACGTTTAAAATGAAACAGCTGCGCCACTGAAGCACTTCAGTGTACACACTCAGTACAGTGACGGGAGGGGTTCTCCCATTGCTATCTTCCGGAGAGGTGGTAGCTAGGTCAACAAAAGAATTCTTCCGTCAACCTAGCACTGTCTATACCCAGGCTTGGGGTGTAGCTGGGTCTACTTATCTTTATAGTGTAGACCTGGTCATTGCAGGCACAAACTATTGCATCAGGAATCATGTTACAACATACTAGTCTACCAAACCTGTTACGGAGCCAAACCATGTTTTTAGTAGTTTTACTGTTTTATAACAACCAAGGCCCACTGATGCTATGGCTTAATGTCCTGACATTATATTGGCCTGTGTAAAGATCAATCTTCATTCCTGATTCTAAAAGAATTGGTATTACATCTAAGCAATGAGTTAAATGCAAATATTCAGTAGAAGAGGGATGAAAAGAGTAAGGAATATTCCCCAAAACCAACGAATGTTTGGAAACCTGGGACAAATACATCTACATAGCAAGCAGCCGCAGCACTGAGTCTCAGAGCCCGGTCAACAGACTCAGGTGTGTGGGGCTTGCGCTACAGCACTAAAAATAGCTGTGTTGACATTTCAGTTTAGGCTGGAGCTCAGGCTCTGAAGCCTAGGGAGTGGGGGTGGGGTCTGAGACACACTGCTGCAGGCTGTGTAGACATACCCTGAGAGATTAAGTGGCTATTGGATGACCCCTTCTATAAGCTTAGAACATATTTTGGTTGCCATTTCTGGAAGATGTCTCCTGGAAGGTGGTACTTTCTGGAATGATAATACAATGCTGCTATTTGGTGTAGACACAAATCCTGGTAAAAATCTAGTTTCAAATTAGTAGCCCCATGCAGGGCTTCTAGAATTTTATCTTTTATTGGGACTAGGTAAACCATGCTCAAACGTGTTCAAGTGACACTAGACTGCTAGTCTTCACTTAAGTCTATAAAACATGTTGGTACAGCTAGGCATATTTGGTACACCATTTGTTAACATTAATATAATTGGCTCTCTCTATGCTCAAGACAGATTCAGGACTGAAATATCAGGGTTGTTACAGACACAAACGAAGGTGGAGTAGAAGAGCTGTATAAGGAGAAAAATTGTGCATGATCTTAGAAAGCAAAAAGGGGAAGTGGGGAACCACTGGAACCTCTGCCATCTGATTAACATAGCCACAGCTTCAAGTACCTCTGCAATTGTCTACAGAGGAAACAACAGATTGATGGCACCCATTGATGCCTTCCAACATAACAATACCCCATCTCATCTTTGCTCATCCTCCCAATAGAGTTTAACATGTTGACAGCTTGACATCCTGAATGTCTTATCTCCCAGACAAATGATAGCGGTGGGAAGGGAATGGGGGCATGCACACAGCCTCTGGTACGAAGAGGAGGAATGAGGGATCCTGCTATAAGGCAGGGGGTACACACAGATCCTAGCATGGGAAGGAAGGAAGGAATGGCAGACAAATATAGCACCCACCATGGGGAGAAAGGAATGCAAACTGAGATCCTGGAACAGGGAGGGGAAGATTGAGGGACCTGTTATGAGGAAGGGGAGTGCACACAGAGTCCCTGCCATGGAGGGTGTACACAGAGCTGCTGGAATAGGCATGGAATGAGGGACCCTGCTATGTATGGGAGGAGGAGGGTAGGGAGGGCACATACCAGAGTGTATGGAGGAAAGTTTGGGGGTTGTTGTAGGGAGTCCCCAAAATGAAGGAGGATGGGAGAGATACAAGGAGCCCCTGGTGTGCAGTAAGCTCAGCCTACTCAAGCTATAAAGTGTGCAACCTCCTACCATTTATAATAATATATTGTAATCCTCAGAGGGGAGTAGGGTCTCTCAAGGAACCAGCCTTGAGCTGGCTTAGCATTTAAAAAGAGCCAAGAGATTATAAAAGCTGGTCCCTAGCTGATATGGTGATTGGAGGGAGTAGGGTAGGGTTACATTTAAACATTTAAAAAAGAGGACACTCCACGGGCCCTGGGCCCGCCCCCGGCCCTGCCCCAACTCTGCCCCTTCCCCGCCTCTGCCCCGCCCCAACCCCACCCCTTCTCCGCCCCCATTCCAAACCCTTCCCCAAAGCCCCTGCCCCAACTCTGCCCCCTCCTCTGAGCACCCCGCGTTCCCCCTCCTCCCTCCCGCTCTGATCTTGGTTGGGGATTACTAAGTGCTTCCTTGCTCCCCACTCGCCCTGCAGCCTCTATGCCCCTGCCTGCCCTGCTCCTCCTCACCCTGCAGCCTCTGCACCCCCCTGCCCCTGCAGCCTCTGTGCCCCCTGCTCCCCACTCGCCCTGCAGCCTCTGTGCCCCCTGCTCCCCACTCGCCCTGCAGCCTCTGTGCCCCCTGCCTGCCCTGCCCCTGCAGCCTCTACAAACACACACACACACACACACACCGCCGCCTGCCCTGCTCCCCCCGCTCACCCGGCAGAGGGAGAGCTACAGGTTCCACGTGGATTCAAACACTGCCGCGCTGCTCTGTGAGGGAGGAGGGAGTGGGGGAGGGGGAGGGACTCTGGCTGCTAGAGGCCCTAGTGGCTGCGAGCAGCTTTCAATCAGGCCAGGCGTCCAATCAGCCGCGCCGCACTCTGCAAGAGGGGAAGGGGGAAATCCCGGACATTTCTTTTTGATTAGAAATCTCCCCCCGGACGGCCATTTAACACTGAAAAACCCAGACATGTGGCACCAGAGGTAACTCAGCCATCTGTCGCTCACTCACTCCACTAACCCTGAGCATCAACCCTAAGCCTGAGGCCTGCCTTGGGCATCGCTCCCACGGAAACCTGCAGGTTCATTTACTGACTCATGCAAATCACCTGTGGAGAGTTCGCACTGACTGGCGGAATTCACTCTCAAGTCACAATGCCCTTCAGCTCACAACACCAAGGTAAGGGGCAAAGATGGAAATCAGGCTTTTCTGGTGATGTTATTTTCCAAATGTCACCAAAATTAACAAGCTTCTTCCCACTGATGCCTAGAAATTCCCTGAAATTTTGGATTCAATTGGATGTAGCCTTCAAAAATGATCGCCTTAGCGACAGACAAAGAAATGCCGTTGAATTGAGTCTTAGGCCTCACTGCACTCAGCTAAGAGTGCCTGAGTCTCCTCCCTATTAACTCAGCAATAGCCCCACACTTGGCCGATCAGTGTGGAGACTCTCAGGCCTGGAGGCGGAGCATTCTCAACACACGGGCAAAAGCACTAGTCACCACAGGAGATCACTATGGTGGAGATCACCATCATTGCACAATTCCAGCCCCACCTCTTTGTGAGGCCTCCTACAATGACAGCTGGAGCACAGCCCCACCCTCCCAGGAAAAAGAGCAGAGGAAAAAAATGAAAGAAGAGAAAAAAGAAAAAGAGTCAAGAGGGAAGGAGGAAGAGGGAAGCAAAAAGGGACAAATTCCAAATGCCCCCAACAAGTCTCAGATTCATAAATTCCAAGCCCAGAAGGAACCACACTGGTCTGAATTTCTTTTTCATATCAGTCATAGAACATCCCTCAAAATAATTCCCATAGGAATTAGAGCAGATTTTTTAGTAAAACACCCAGTCTTGATTTTAAAATAGGCCAGTTGTGGAAAATCCAGCACAACCCTGAGTGAATTGCTCCAAACTCTGACGTTAAAAATGCTCGCCTTATTTCCAGTGTGTATTGGTCTAGCTTCAACTTCCAGTCATTGACTGCTCATAACCTTTATCTGGTAAAGTGAAGAGCCCATTAGTAAATATTTGTTCCCATAGGCTCACCGCTTAACCTTCTCTTAGATTGAGCTCCTGTAGTCTGTCACCACAGGGCAAGTTTTCTAATCCTTTCATCATTCTTGTGGCTCTTCTGTGAACCCTCTCTGATTTATCAGCATCTGTCTCAAATTGTGGACACCAGAAATGGACACAATATTCCAGGAGTGGTTGCGCCAGTGCCCAGTACAGAGATATCAAACCTCTCTACCACAACCTGAGAATCTGCTAGGACAGAGTCCCCTATCTCGTACATAGAGCCTATATTTTTTCTTACCTTCTACACAGATGACGATTTATTTCAAAAAAATCCACACGGAATGGAAATAAATCCAACAGAAACTTCACACCAACCGTCTCTTGGTCCTCACGGAGAGACCGCGAGATGGAGACTTGCTGCAGCAAGGCTACAGGGGTCTCTGAGGTTCTCCCTGCCCCGCATCCCTGTCCTGCCTGGCTGTTGTCAAGGGAGCTCTGTGAGGTTACAGCCACCTCATCATCTTTGCCCAATAGGCTGAGTTCCTGCCAGAGGCCTTTGTGAAGTCATTGCCACACTCACCATTCCCTGGCAGGCCTGAGGCCTGCCCCCGGCCAGCCCGGTTGGATGTTTGAGCTGCACCCCGGATCTCCCCACTTGCTCATTATTGATTCTGGAGAGCAACCAGGCCACCCAGTAAAACAGCAGAGTCTGTTCCTCATCCCACACTGAATTTTCATAGAGGCATCGGTTGTGAAACAATTCAATCTCTTAATCTGGCCTCTATTTCACGGGCTATGAAATGTTACACTCTCAGCACCCTATTAAGCCCAATTGCTTGTAACTCACTAAAAGGCCCCTTCCAGAATGACACCCAGTTGTGATGGTAGGACACCAGGAAACAGAGACTCCAGCTCTCCCTGGGCCCTGGGGAATTTGTTCCAGTGGCTAGTCTCCCTCGCTGTCAAAAATGGGTGCCTTACTTCTTATTTGAATTGCTCTGACTGCAGCTGACAGCGGTTGGTTCTTGTTGTGCCTTTCTTGGCTAGATCAAATTAGCCCTGCCCTGTGAAATCCGATCTCCCTGTCCTGCTGGGATCCCCCCAGCCAGAGAACCCAGTAGGGGCCTCCTAGCTGTTTGTCTGCCAGGCTGGGGACAGGACTTCCTCTCCATGGGGATATCAGATGCACCTGCAGAGGTAATGCAGAAGTGAGTGCTCTGCATCAGCCTGGCGTTGGGCTGAGGGCTTTGGCCTTTGCAGCTTCTGCTCCAGTCATGTCTCTGGGCAGCGGCGGCTCCAGACACCAGCACTCCAAGCGCGTGCCTGGGGCAGCAATCCACGGGGGACACCCTGCCGGGGAAACCTGGACTGATGGTAACCCTAGAGTAGGGTCCCCAGAAAAATGCTCTAAAGAAACACAGATTCTAGCATGTCTCTTGAAATAAAAAGCCCCCACATTGTATTTGAACAACAAAACAAATTATTAAAAGATTGTAAGAAGGAAACTGACTGAAGAAGTTTGACTAAAGAGAAATAATGGAAGCAGCTTGAAAAAGATAAAGTTTGAAAATAAGAAAGAAAGCAAATGGTCAACTCAAAGGCCTCTTTTCTGTTCTGCAGTCTCCAATATAATATATTGTATATCCACTGATTTACCAGCTTGCAACCAATGCTTTAGCATTACAAAAATCCATCTATTTTCATGCGTTAGTACAATGGATCCAGAACTGAAAGTGAGAAGAGAAATAGAGGGATCACATATCCCAACACATTTTGCAATCTGCTCAAGAGAAAGGTACATGCAGTTTTTGTGTCAGTATAACTATTTCAGTTGGGAGTGGAATTTTTACCAAAACAGATACAGCAATATAACCCCTAGTGTGGATGCAGTTATATCACTGTAAAGGTGCCTTATACTGGTATAACTTATTCCCTTTACAGAAGCTATACCAGTATTAAACACCTTTTTACCAGCATTATTGCATCCATACGAGGGGGCAGAACCACTTTTACTTTATGGGTAGAGTTAAAAGAGTACAACTCGTGTTTGTAGACAAGACAGCCCAGATACTACAGGTGTTGGAACTTGCAGGGCTGGGATCAGGGGGGTTCTGGGCTGCTGACACCTCTGCATTACCACAGCAGGCTTAGGTTGGATGACCTTGCGAGGCTGGGTGGGCTAGGCAGGAAGTACTATCCAGCAGTACCTGAGTGGTGACCCCACACAGCCCCGTGATTGGCCGATATCGGTACTTAAACCAGGAACCCATGAAGGGGAGCTGTCTGAGCAACACCACAGACTGCCTGCCTGCCTTCGAGACCCTGCTTGTGATTGGCCCTAGAATCTGGCTTCTGACCCTGGTTTGTCCTCACCTTCGGTCTTTGATTGCTGTCTGTAACCTGGCACCCAATCCGATCTCCTGGTAACCTGACCCTGCCTGCCTCCTGATGCCTGAGTCTCAGTTCACCCTCTGCACTGCCTTGGACTCTAAGCTCCTGGTACCTGTCTCCCAGCTCCAGCTCCAGTCACTAGATCTGAGCGCCCCTCATCCCAGCATGACAGAAGATGGGCAGGGCTATATGAGGAAAACTTCTCTTGCGACTAATTTGATTCTGACCAGTGCTATCAGTTCCTTTATCTCAAAAGATAAATGCAGTGCTTCCACTTAATTAGATCACTCATCCTTGCTTTGTTCAATCAACATCACTGCAATCAAAACCATTTGTATCTATTTTTATTCCATGTATTTATTTATTATTTATGCTAGAACTAGCTAATTTGATCAAGAACGTATTGGAAACTTCCATGGTAACTGAAATTTACTCATAAATATGAAGGAGTCCAGTCAATTTCATTTCTGTTTGATTAACTGTGAAAGAAAGTGGAAAACATTCTGCACAATTCTGAAAGAAGATAAACAAATCCATGTGAGCTATCAAAGTGCTACGTGGTAACACAGTCCTCATTATTAATAACATGCACTAGCCAACCAAAACTTCAAATGTAAACATGAACAAAATATCTGTATTAGGTCACTTAGAATTTTTATTTATAAAACTATTTTTTCAGATGTCAGAGGCCTATAGATCAAGGTCACTCTACACTAAACAATTAAGAATGGATCTGATTTTCATTCATTGATTTTAAGATCAGAAGGGACCATTGTGAGCATCTAGTCTAACCTCCTGCTTAACACCAGCCATAGAACTTCCCCAAAATAAGTCCTGTTTGAACAAGAGCATCTTTTAGAAAACCACTGTTATTAAAAAAAACCAACCTCTCCTTTAAGAAAAACACCTACCTTTTTCTATATCACAAAATAGCTCCAATGATTTTTAAAACTTTCAAAATAAGTTTATATTTGTAATATCAACAATCATACGAAAGTTCAATCCATTTTTCTCTTAGAAGTTTGTAAATGGCCTGAATATAGGGGTTTAAAATGGAATTACTTTTTCAATCCTTGTGGAAGGGAAACCAAGAAGAAATCTACAGCTCTGATTTCTCAAGATCTTCAAAAACTACTTCATTTTCTTAACTTTTTTTATTAGCTAAATTTAACTGTGGGTCTAATACTGTTTCCATTGAAGCCAATGGCAAAACTCGCATACTGGTGTCAATGGGAGAAGATGTGGGCTCTATATTAGTCTCATATTTTTAGTCCCGCTTTTTAAATTTTTAAAAACAAATGTGGGTTTTGAGCTGGTCTAAACTAGAAAGTTAGGTCAACCCAGCTACATTGCTCAGAGGTGTGAAAAATTCACATCCCTGAGAGACCCCGTTAAGTCAACTTAAGTCCCAGTGTAGACAGCGTTAGGTCAATGGAAGAATTCTTCCATTGTTATAGCTACTGCCTCTCCAGGAGGTGGATTTACTACAGAGAGGGAAGAACCCTTTCTGGAACTGTAGAAAGCGTCTATATTACAGCGGCGCAGCTGCAGCACTGTTGCTGTGCCATTGTAGCATTTCTAGTGTAGACAGTATTCTTAAAGCACTCAAACTGTCCCGCTGCTGCTTTTTTTTTTTTTTTTAATGGGGAGGGAGGACTGAGAAGGAGGGGCATTGAATTGCCTCAAATAGCTCATTAAAAAAAATTCACACATGAACTTATGACCTGCTCCTGCTTGCATGAGCTTTAGGGAGAGCAGGCACTTTGGATCAAGTCAGTCAGTGAGTCTTTCCATTTATTTCACTGGGCATTGAATCAGATCCTAATGCTCAAGGAGAACAAGTGTCTTTAGGTTTTAAAAAAAATTGTTTTAGAAATTCTGAAGATGAGATTTTTTTCTGGTGACTTTTGATAAGATTCAGAAGTTCACATGTAGCATGAGTATGCATACGGTAGAGAGAGCGCTCTGGACAATGAAGTTAACGTTGGTGGGCTTTGCAACATGCAGTGATCCATTTATAAAAACACTGAAATGACAGTGATGCAGCTCAATGGGGGATAGCTTTATCCCATCACACAGGGTGGTTATTATTTTAGGGTTTTGTGGGGGACTGGGGAGAGGTGAGGCAGTCTAGAAGGGATTAGTGGGGCTGGAACCAGTGGATCTGCTACTACTCAGCACCACTAGCTATTGCCATGCTGAAGAGAGTGAGCTGTAGGAGATAATGCAGTCCTGAGTAAAACATGTAGCATAAGGAAGGGTTCTCTCAATTCTCTTCCCCCAAGAAGCCTCTCCAGCCCATTTTTTGGGGGTTAGATGCCATGAACAAGATTTTCCCTGTAGTGTCTTCTATTGGATTTTTTACTTAAAAAAAAAAAGTTTGTGTATTTTTCAATATGAAAGTCAAGGTCAATATTTTCAAAAATGGCATGTGATTTTGAGGTAACTTGGACTTGATTTTAAGAAGCACTGGGATTCCACAACTCCATCTGAGGCCCAGAAGAGTTGTAGGTGCACAGGACTCCTGGAAAGCAGACACAAGAATTGAAAAGCTGGTCACCCAAAAACTGAGGTACCCAAAAATCACTCTTGAAAATTTTGACCCAGTGCATATATTTGAATTTTCTAATAAACACACAGCATAACCCTTCTAGCAGAGGGGAGAACAGCTGGTAGCAGATCCACTGGTCCAAACCAACTAAACCCTTCAACTCTGTGTCACCTCTTAAAAAAAAATCTGTGTGTTGGGGACACAGGCTGTCCCCATAGAGCGCTGCCTTGAAGCATTCAGTGATCCAGGCCTCCTGAACTCCAGTTTGTTCTGCTGCATCCAGGGATTTCCATGCTTCAGTTAATACAAAATTATGATTGAGAATTTAGCCACACAAAAAACAGTGAATTCAAAGCGATAGTTCCCAGAGCTCCTATCTCAGCCACACAGCACTTATCCCCTAGGCATAAATTCAACAGCACATACATTAATACCAAAGACTACATGTGCACAAGGAGGATGGGTTATTATGGCCATGGAAATTTCCCGATTTATGCATCTGAATTCAACAATAATGTTGCGTTCGTTTAGGGGCAGTTTGCATTTAACATATATGTGCACAATTGCCTATAGATAAACTCTGTAGAAACATTTCAGCTTCTTTTATATCATATACACAAACCAGCATGGCTGGATCCTCAGGTGGTGTAACCTGGGATAGCAACTCTAACATCACTAGAACTACATCAGTGTACACCAGCTGAGGCTCTGTCCAGTCACATTTATGCTAAGAAGCATTTCTTCATGTTTTTGGCATAATAAAAAGCTTGTTTCTTTCTGCTGACCTGCAAGCTCTTTTATGTAGCTGGCTGAGGGAACTCAATAAAACCTGCCTAGCAAGCCAGCTAGGGCGTTTTGTGTTTGGTTGGTTGGTTGGTTTGTTTCTGAATTAAGAAAAAAAGTTATCCAAGTTTGCCAGTGCTGCAAAACAAGAGTGACCTACATTTAAAAGCAAATTAAGATCTCTAATGTGAGAAGATAATTAGGGCAGAAAAAAAAAACTTGGTTTGGTTATTGTAGAACAGCAGCTCTCAAACTTTTTTACCGGTGACTCCTTTCACACAGCAAGCCTCTGAGTGTGACCTTCCCCCTTATAAATTAAAAACACTTTTTTATATATTTAACACCATTAGAAATGCTGGAGGCAAAGCGGGATTTGGGGGTGGAGGTGGACAGCTCGCGACCCCCCCATGTAATAACCTCGTGACCCCCTCAGGAGTCCCGACCCCCAGTTTGAGAACCCCTGTTGTAGAAGGTTTTCTTTCTAATGACTCCTCCAACAATTCTCTGGGCAAAGCAGCTAGTGTGCAATAGGAATGCTCTGCAGCAGTGGCACAGCTGCAAATATTTGGTTTGCAGGTGTTTGCTTTTAGACTCATAGTGCTAGTGAAACCACGCTTTATCCAGCAGCTACTCGCAGAAATGCTGAAACAATGCTCAGCTGATTGGTTTCTCAAACCCTTCTCTCTTGAATCCCCCCATCCTTTCTCAGTTCACAAGGATTCTATTTGAAATGCTACATAAAAGAGTTAGTTGTTTCAACCAGGGCCAGCTCCAGGCACCAGCTTAACAAGGTGGGCGGCCAAGGGAGAGGGGCAGCATGTGCGGCAATTTGGGGGCGGCAGGTCCCTCACTCCCTCTAGGAGCAAAGAACCTGCCGCCAAAGTGTTTTTTTTTTTTTCCCCAATTGCTGCCGCCGGTCGCGATTGCAATCGCAGCTTTTTTTTTTTTTTTTTTTTTTTTTTGCTTGGGGCGGCAGAAATGCTGGAGCCGGCCCTGGTTTCAACTTCTCTGTTACCCTGTTTTCAGCTCAGCCTTACATTTTCTCTCCTGACCGAGCTTGACACACTTGACCCGGAGCTATTTCTTTCCTTATTTTTTTCCAAAAATCAAATCAAATCTGCTTAACACTTGTTAAAGTCATAGCAGTTAAAAAATAGAAGTCAGTTTCAGAAGCTGCTTTTGTATTCCTACAAGTTAAAACGTCTGAAATGTAGAAGCTAGTCATAGGCTGGGTAGAATTCAGTTTTCTTTTTGACAGATAATGTTTATTTTAAGGATTTAAATTTTTATTGATAGCATACTCCTTTTTATTCCAAACCCTATTATCTGAACTTCTGCATTATCCAAACCCCGTCTTTGTCCCCCAGCATGAGATACATGCTGCGGAGGGAGGGCATATATCTCATGCTGGGGGACAAGGAAGGGGTTTGGATAATAGAGCAAAGATCCCCTGGCAGGACTGTGAAGAGGAGGAGTTCCTGTGCCTGGCCACGGGGGAGGCCACCCTGCTGAACAGTCCTGCAGGAGCCCTGGGAGACCCTCTGTACTAGCTCTGCTGTCATTGGAGTGAGTGAGCAGGAATGTGGCAGCAGAGGTAGAGAGGGCTCCCTGTGGTGCGAAAGGGCCGGTAGGTGACACCTGATCTTTACAGGCACAAGGTGTAGTAGGGAGGCTGTAGTCCTGGCAAAGCAGAGCATAGACCCCAACCAGGTCTGCAAGCAGGAGGAGGATGACATGCCTTTGGCTGTGGGGAAGGCCACCACATTGCTGAATAGCTGTACTTAAATGTTCACATTTCCACAAAATTATGGGGTTTTAGTATTTTAGATTTGTATTGATTTTAAATTTTCAGTTGTGGGAAATTAGGGGGCATCAGATAATTATTTTATGACACTAGGCGTGGATTTCAAGAAGTTGAATCTTGATAACCATTAAGACACAAATTGTCAACATCGCATGTCAAAATATACAAAGTCAATAGCCTTAAATCAAACTCTAATTTCTCAAGCAGCATTGTTCTTACTTCACTTTTGTAAATTTTGATTATCATCAATGGAAATACTTTTACATTGTTTGTTTGTATAGTGGAATCGATGTTTACTGACATTTACCAATAAAAACCTAGTCCTTCCAAGCCTCACTATTTGTATAATGTAACCACTGGCTGGAGAAATAGAGGAAGTAGTGTTCCTAGAAAGGAGTCTGAACCTCTGGCTTCTAGTCCCAGCTTTGCCACAGTCTCATTTTGTAACCTTGGGGAAATTATTTACTCTGCATCTCAGTTTACCCATCTGAAAAATAAGGATAATACATACCTAAACTCAGTAGGGTTTAAAATTCAGGCTTAAAATTTGAAACGTACTGTGAAAATATTGAATCTAAGTAAAAAGTATTGTTATTCTAAAATATAGATTAGAGTCACGGGGAATGCAGTAAAAAGCAAAATAAAAACTTGATCAAACTATTTTGCTTAGGACAATGGCTTCTGTACATGCATAGCAACATTTTCAAAAGAAATTGCGTGGTTTTAGACCACATGTGTAGCAACCGTGTTTGACAATGAGCCATTACAGCTCTTTCAGTGCCAATGATCTTTGTAATAAAAGCATGTGTTTTTGTAATAGATTATAATGGCTCTGCAGGAGCCATCAGAATTTCTCATATTCAAAATTCACGTACTAGGAAAAGTAGTGAGTGCCCAAAGACAACTTGGTATTTTAGAGCCATTGCGGTCTCTTTTGTTAATAACAATACACGTATAAACATTTGGGTCCTGTGACTTAGCTTGATATTATAATAACGTTTGTCATTTCTAGGCAGCTTTTTAGCATGGTACATCAAGGGCAGCTCCACAAATGACAATATAAAGTGGTCAGGAATGACAGATGGATGTGTTTGTCAGTGTTCTGATTATTTTTAATCATTAATGTATTTTTGGGATGTATATGTTCCAATTCTTTGGAGTAGTGGTGTTTATTGACAGTTAATGAATGTGAAGTCAGGTATTTCAGGGACAGCTTGATGCAATAACAAGCTTAGTACAGGGGGAGAAACCCTGCAAGGGGCATGGGATAAACTCAAAGGTATTGTAACAGGTGATGGAGACTTTCACCATTAGGTCACCACTTCAGGTTCTGCCCAAGATACTAGCAGCAAGCATCTGGAAAGTATTCAATGGCCAATGTGCAGTGAGTTGAGATCGGGTCTCACTTCTGGTCCACGTACAAAGGTGTTTATATGACAGAAATTCCCACAGTTAGCATGTATTTTTTGACTGCAAGTTCTTCAGGGCAGGTACTTTCTCTCCCTATATGTGTCTTTATAAAACCTAGCACATTTTTGACACTACAGTAAATCAGACAATAAAACAACATCTCCTTTAGTAGATACTACACAATTTATCCTAAATCCCAAGAGTCTAATTGGATCATGAATATCTTTAATCTGTCAAAGGACTGTGTTTATGATAAATTCCAACAATCCTACTTCCAGCAATGGAAAGTCTCTTTATGAGAAAAAGGTCAGCTCCTGTCGTACAAAATGATTTGGGCTTCAAAGACACTTTCCGTATCCTGAAAGTTACCCTGCAAGCATAGAAAAAGCATCTTGGATAATGAAGAACAAAGTTCCTGAAGCAAGTGATATCTATCTTCTGAAAATAAGTAGGGAGCTCCCTGTAAGTGTTGCAGGTTTCATGGACATTTTGTAAAAAGGGTACAAAAAAGGTTATTTCACATTTAATTCTAGCAGAAACAAAACAGTTTCCTGACATGCTGGTTCAAATATTTTGAAGCGAATTAGGTATGGTTTTACAACATGCTTGATGGCTGCAAATTCAATTCAACCTATTACTATAATGTGGACATGTGCCTCAAAAGCTAGTTTTCAGGCTGGCACCATGAAGCAGAGAATCCTACAAGAAAGAGGAGGGGAAGGAAGAGAGTGTGTGTGTTTAAATATGTGTTTAAATATGATCAGTGTACATGGTGCTTTACAAATAAAGACAAAGTTCCAGCCAGGTGGAGTATCCCACACAGAGAGTGCTAAAGGCCAACGTTTTCAAACATGGATGGGTGCACCTAAAAAAAGGCCTGCTTTACACAGGTTGTGAATACCGCATCTTCTACTGAACTAATGGAAGTTGAGGATGCTCAACATTTCTCAAAGAACTTGGGTCTTGCAGGATTGGGCCTAAACTCCTGACTCCCAGTCCTATGTGCTAAAACAATAGGACCATCTTTCCTGTCATGGCAAATGCTAAATATTATTATTGGAATATTCCTTCCTGTTCTATATGCACTGGTATATATACTGGCAATAATGTATGGCTTACATAGCATACTTTCATTCTTTGATGTGGGGAAAATATCATATTGTTGGGGGGAGGAGAATTCCCATCATGCCTCAATTTTCCATTTCACTGGGAGGCAGATCTTTGCAGCCAGAACACTGTCCCCTTTCCACAGAAGAGACCTTATGTCAAAAACTGGTCTGTTCCTTTCAAAAAACAAAAAAAAGCAAAATCCGAGTCCTACTGAAATCGGTGGAAGTTTTCCCAGTGATTTAAATGGGACTAGGATTTGGGCCCAAATCACTAGTAATGTCTCATAAAAATAATGGACCCAATTCTCATTTGCACATTTTACACCATTCTGACACTACTAAAGGGCCTTTAAGTAAGTGTAAGTTACATTTCCACTTACTTGAAAGCCCGTTTACACTGCCAGAATGGTGTATTGTGTAAATGAGAGCCAGGCCCAATAAGTGCATTTTTGCCATATTTATAGATATTTTAAAAAATCCTAAAATCTACTAAGATCCTACATTAGAAGATCTCAGCTACATAGTTGTAAGAATCAAACATTAACTTCTTTGAAAGTTAACAATTGCCTTCTTTTTCAGCTGGCTAAACATAATTTTCCTTTCTAACACTTGTTATCAACATGCTGGCTCAAAGATAAACAGCCTTGGAATGTCAGTAGCCCATTGAAACGAAAGTGTTCATTGCGGATTACAAACTAAATTCATACCACTTAAACACAGAGCAGACAAATCGGCTGAGAAGCCATTCAGAGTGCAAAGTGTATGTCAGTACACTGGCAGCACAACAGCTGCCATGCATTTTGTTTTGTTTTGTTATACAATAGAACCTCAGAGTTACAAACATCAGAGCTACAAACTGACCAGTCAACCCTCCCTACACCTCATTTGGAACTGGAAGTACTCCATTAGACAGCAGCAGAGGGGGGAAAAAGGCAAATACAGTACAGTACTGTGTTAAACATAAACTACTAAAAAAATAAAGAGAAAGCAGTATTTTTCTTCTGCATAGTAAAGTTTCAAAGCTATATTAAGTCAACGTTCAGTTATAAACTTTTGAAAGAATAACCATGATGTTTTGTTCAGAGTTACGAACATTTCAGAGTTACGAACAACCTCCATTCCCAAGGGGTTCGTAACTCTGAGGTTCTACTGCATACAAACTTAAAGAATTTTCTGACATGATTAGAACAGACATTCTAAATCTGTTTTACAGCAACCAACTTACTTTATATAGTCCCCTCCCATCCTCCTCAAACACAAAATCCATGTCACAAAGATAGAGAACCACCTTGCAAAATGATACTTATAAGAAAAACAGGGTAAATAACTGAAATTGTGGATGGCCCAGAACCAAAACCTTGTATCCAAATAGTCTCAAACTTTGAGAGTTTGGATCAACATCTGAGATTTGTGGTGGTTCTCACTCATCTCAGTGCTTTAATGAATATTCATTTTACATTTCATCTGTTCAGAAAAACAGAGTAAAAAATTGCATCTTCAGTATTGATAAATGACCCTCAGAAGTTAGGATGATTTGTCTAAAGCCCTTCCCAAAAATTCTGGTTCCTATTTCTTTGGGCTCAGGATTCCATTGAAATTAAAAGTAACTGAACTTGGAGTCTCAAGAGGCTGAGTTCAAGTTTTAGGCAAAGATTTGGGTCACTTCTTATTTTCCCTGTTCACCCATCGCTGTTCTTTGATTAAGATGTTAAAATTAGGCTGAGCAGTTGCCTTTAGTGATTGGAGAAAGGTTAGCTCATTTCATGGTTGCGGAACAAACTACAAAATGTTCTACCTCATAGCACTTATTTTAGAGCACTACTGAATTTCAGCTTATAATAGGCATTTGGCCTAAATGTAGATGAAATTCTGATATTTAGCTTCACTGTACTTTTATACATTATACGAATACTTTTGATTCCCTGTTTGAAGCTGAATAGTTGCTAAAAGCCGGTTGTTAAAAAGCCACGGAAGAAATAGTATGCTCTGTTTTGTGAGGTTATGACTAAGTATTGCAGTGCTATTTGATACAAATTTAAGGTCCTTCGTACAAATATGTGGGGCTTGTCTCTCCACTCTGTTATACCAATTTGTGCCACTGTAATTCCATTTTAAATATATAATTTATTACCCTCCTCCCCATCATTTAGCTTGGTTTCCCCACCTTCAGTTAAATAAAATTTCTAGGTGTCTGGTGTTCACTTGGACAAAAATATACCCCTGACTTCGTGAATAGGATTAGGAGTAGACCTCTGTTGAACTCGGATCTGTATAGAAAATATTTTAAGATTCTTGTCCACAATGAGCTCAGGGCCAGATATACCAACAGCAATGTTTTAAAATATGTCCTTTGGTTTCTGGATTTGTTGTTGTTTTTTTTAAATAACTGGTGTAGAGATATCAGGATCACGGCTGAGTTCTGCGCAAAATGATTCTTGCTAATCAGTTTCATTGACAGTTGAGTAGGCTGAACAATGAGTAATCTAGTCAAAAAGAGAAAAAACTATATCATGGACAAAGCTCTCATGAAATAAGGATGACCTGGTGTGAAATCTAGCCATGTTTTTCTAGTGGTAATGACAGGTCTTAATCTGCTGATCACAGTGTTCACAAACACCCTTGAGAGAAAACACTTCTATATACAAAAAGAGATTTTGCAGGGAAAAAAATACACTTTTATTCTCTTATTTAAATAAAAGCCCTTAGCTTTCAGCAAAGTGTAAGAGTGATGGTGAAATGTGTCTAAACAAAACAGTGAGGAAAAGTAAATGGGACTTTGCAACATCACATCATAACTGATTATTGCAAATAGTTTTAAATGTTTTTTTCATCTCCTTGCTCTTTCCACATCACCACAATAGTATTAAACTGTATTCTGTTCAGTATGAAAATTAGACATTTTTAATGCAAAAAAAAGAATTTGTTTTTAAGCTGTTGCTTATTTTCTGGTAGTTATAGTGTATCTTATTTTAAATATGTACTAAACATCTTTGAAACATTCCTCCTTCTTCTAGCATTTGCAGTGTTTGCCAAGCCACCTGACAGCAGCTTCATCGGCAGAATGAAGGGCCCTAAGGCCACCTTGAAGTCTGGTTAGTGGACACTCATTGACAACATGCACCACTGACTGACAGGGACCATGTTGACAAAGTGGGTTGTCACACAGACCCCATTTGTAAACGTTGGCTGTGCATATTCCTGGGCTAGTTCAGAATCTGTTCAGCAGAGACCAAAGGTGACGTGGCAGGTCAAATCCAGGCAGTCAAATGGTCGCATCAGCTACGATGAAACCATTCTAAATGCCGTAGGGTTGCTGCTGACAGATTCTGATCTGGCGGTTGAGACCACAATGGACGCCTGGATGTAAGTCATGCTCTGGGGTGACAGAAGATGCCTATGTAGATTGGGAGACCTGGATTGGCATATAGCTTTTCCACCAATTTGGCTATAGACTCCGTGTGATGAATGTGTGGCGGAGCTATGTTGCTCAGACCTGGTAGCCATGGAATAGGAATGTACATTATTAAAGACGAATCATGTACACCCAGGCACACTTCCATAATATCAAGTAATGTAGCGTTTTCTACGTGATCCATTTTGTCCTCAAAATCTTAGTACAAGATAATCTCAAAAGACAGAAATCATCCAACACTCTTATTCTTAGATTCATAACTCCTAATTTAAGGGACATGGCATAAGAACAGCATGAGGGCCTCAAATCCGCAAATATGTACTTGATTAAATTTTTACATGTGATTTTAGTGTGACTATTCTGCATCATTGCCAGCTCTTGGCATTTTATCATGAGTCTCACAATATTCGGTGCTTTTCTTGAAGACCTAGCTCCTGGAGGAAAGATATTACATGAGCATCTCAGCTTTCATTTTAAGAGTTTCAACACCTTGCAGTTGCAGAGTAAAGCCTGAAAATGTGAACTGAGTGCACCCTGCAGGCTGAGAAACCAGAAGGCAAATAAAGAGAACCTAAAATTGATTTCTTTTTAATTTTATGATTTTCAAGACAAACTCATGAATTTTGGGAGGCTGATTTATGACTTTGAATGCTTGAGGTTTGTCAATATTCCATGTGCATAAAACCAAACACATGCATTAGACTTGGCAGGAGCAGGGTCTTAGATACTTTCATGATTGGCATGATGTAAATACCTAACCTAGGTAAACATTAAGAATTACATGCTTTAAAGACAGATTTTCACTTGCTTCACCAGTAAAAAGTTAGAAATTATTATTTAATGTCACTGTGATCAGCATATAGGGAAACATCCATCTGCCAAAGTCTAGTATAAGCATTACCTTAAAAGTTAAGTGATGTTAGCCTCTCCTTTCATTGCCTTGTGTTTGCTGAGAAGCACCACTTGGGAGAGTCTTCATTATCTATAAATGGGTAAAAAGAGGATGTAGAACTCTGAGGGGTGAAAACATTATGTACTTCCAAAAGTTCAGAGTTGCTCCTTATCTGGACATACATAGTATACATCACCAGGCAGTGAAGAGGTTAAGTACATTCTCTATTATTATCTATAGGAACAGCTATGAAATAGGATTAATAGTTAACAAGAATAAAATTGGAAAGGCAAAAGCTGTTTCAAACAGAGTCCCTAGGGAATGCTAACTTCTTCAAGATTGTATTATGGGAACAAGTTAAGGCAGATAACTACTATTTTTGGGTTACATTGATAATAGAGTGATTGTATCTTGATCCAACACAGTGGTTGTCATTATTGACATAAATCATTGCTAGATGCCAGTCCATCAAGCCCCAGAAGACCATTAAAACACTACTGAGAGAACCTGTCAATTAGACTTGGCTGAGGTGATTAGGTCCAGAGTATCCTATGCCTTTAAAAAAACAAGGCACATTTTAGCTAAGTAATGTTTGAAAAGTGTTTTGCAGACAACTAGAGCTTGATCTTTATTTAACAGTTATGCAATGCAGGTCCTTTTATTATGTAATTAAATCCTCATCCAACCCACATTCGTATAAACAAGCTAAAATGATGTGATTTTGCTGCAAAGCAAGGAGGTGGAATGGAAAGGCAATCTATTCATTTAATTTTTAAAATAAGGTTGGCACTCATGAATGAAGCAATGACTTTACCATAGAAAGTCTTTGCCATTAAACAAGGACTCACTGTAGAATCTGAAATCCAGACTGGTTTTAACAAAATGTCTCTCTGAATTGAAAAACAGATCTGTACCATGCTGAGGCTTAATATTGCTAGAAAGACATTTGGCTCTTGTTGAGCTTTGTGGTCGCTGGGCCTCAGCTCCTTGAGGATGAACTTCCTTGTGTCAACTAGGGCACTTCTGCCAGATCTCCTTATGCAGCAGCCAAGAGATGTGATCTCGCCTGCCTGGGTATTCTTTGAGTTCTCTCTTACCCCTTTTATTTCTGATCTACCTCCCTCCATTAAAAATATCCCTATTCTTCCCCCCTCCCAAGTAGTGATGTGCACTCCATACAATTCCGGATGCTTGTCTGCAAACAGCAGGGCTATGTAGCTGCCTTTGAATGATAACACTACATTGCACAGCCAACTAGTATATTTATCCTAAGAATTAGGGTGTTAGCCCTGGTGCCCTGGCCAAATTCCAACTTGGATAACTGCATTTTTCCTCAAATCCCCTTTCACTTCAATTTCATACATCATCCTTCGCTTCTTATCCTAAAACTGTTTGAGCTAACGCATGAAAACGTGACAGGATGGGAGAATTTGGTTGGGGAAACATAGGTATATAAGGTTTCTAATTCTGTAACGCACTCTGCTTGCTAAAAGCACACCAAAACCTAATATATAATAATGTACCCAGACCGAGCTATGTTTGGCAATGGGCCCATGCACAGGGGATTGAGATGAGGGCTCTCTCCTTCACCCTCCAACTGCAGAGCAGATCCACACAGGCTGCTTCAGTCTAATGGCTGAGTTTATACTTTGTGGGTCACTTCAGGGGTGGATGTAACTTCTCTATTCAGTGGGTGCACTATACTAAACTGCCGAGTTAGCACCAACCACCTGCAGTGGCACCCCCCACCCAGCCTCATAATCCTAATTCCAGTCTGGTATGAAGGGGAGGCATTGGCAGGGAGTCATGGAGATCAAGCCTGCCCTGCACTCACACCAGAGCAGCAGCTCCTGTCTAGCTCCCTGCTCCAGGTGTAGTGACCTGACCCACAGAGCTGCAGCACCACTCAGGTTTGGCCATGAGGTTCCTACACCGACGGCAGAGAGCAGAGTCCAGCCACATGGGATAGGAGCCATTGCTGCAGGATGAGAATGAGGCAGGTTTGCTCTCCAATACACACACACACCAGGCTGGGAGAAGTATGTTTGTCTGGTTTTGCACCCTTGATTTTATTATTTCTGTGGGTGCAACTGAACCCATGGGCTGCTCCCCTTGATATCCTATCCCGTTCCCATGAGGGCATGAACTCCCGAGAATCTGCATAGCTGTGGGTCCTTGGATGTGGAGAGGGTGTTTGCCTTCTCCCCAAGTTTCCCTTTCTCTGCATCATGGGGCCACACTTGACTCTCCTGCCAGGATGAGCTCTGCAGCCATGGAACAGGCACCAGGACTTGCTTCAGTTTGATTTGGGTATAAAAGGAAAAATAAAAACCATTTACTATCCAAAATAATATTCAACTACTGGGACACT
This sequence comes from Trachemys scripta elegans, assembly GCF_013100865.1. NCBI lineage: Eukaryota > Metazoa > Chordata > Testudines > Emydidae > Trachemys > Trachemys scripta. Next base: position 38,072,680 of record NC_048308.1, on the reverse strand, counting down.
AGAAAATAATGCAGAGACTGATGTGCATTTTGGAATCAATAACAAGCATGATTTCATTAACTATACAAAACCTAATGAACACACAAAGGAAATAAACAGGCGCTGCAGTAACAGGAAATGAACCACAGTCTTAACTAAAAAGTGCTGGCTGGGAAGCAAGCTATTGTCAGAGCTTGGAGAGTTCAAATCCCTCTGCTGCTATGATTGGCTTGGCATACTGGCTAGATGGACAATTGGCCTATTTATGGCAAGGGAGGCAGCTCAGAGATGTATTAAAGCTGTGCACCACTTACAGAAGATGATCAGTCAGTTGAAGGTTCGTAGTAGTCAAGTGCTTAGCTGTGTTTGACGCCAATGAAGCTTTACTAATATTTTAAAATGCCAAGTCTAGATTTGTCTGTTTTAACTGATGAGTTTGCTCATCTTAGGGTATTTACTGAATGTGTTATACCTAATGTAAATTGAGCAACATCTGCATCTCTTTTTTCTCCTCTCTTATGGTCCCCCAAAGTTCTTCTTTTGTGTATAATGACCATGACTTACTTTACTGTGAGGGAAGATTTGAAAATAAATTGAAAATGGAGGTGGTAGTCAGTGTCCAACCACAGTCTTTGAAATGGTGGTGAACATGGTTTGGTGCTGTCTACAATTGCAGTTGGACTGTTTTTAGCACACAGTTTCAGCTGCACACATTGTTGGCACCTATTGTCCATGATGGGTAAGTTCCTGTTTACTCTAAGGACATTTTCTCATCATTGCTAAAATAGGCTCAGGTCTACTGGTTTTAGCAATATTGGGAGCCCGAAGTATCATTATGTGGATTAGATCTGCTCTGAGCTGGAGTACATGACAAGGTGCCAATACCAGGACTTCCAATGTTGCTAACCCCCGTGGAGCTGAACTATTTCCCCTAGTGTAGGTAGGGCATAAGGTTGACAAAATTCATAATGATGTGGGACACATTGGAGAGAGCCCAGGGAGAGCAATAAAAATGATACAAGGTTTAGAAAACCTGATCTACGAGGAACGGTTAAAAAACTAAGTATGCTTAGTCTTGAGAAAAGAAGACTGAGGAGGGACTGATCATAATCTTCAAATATGTTAAGGGCTGTTATAAATAGGATGCTGCTCCATTGTTTTCCATGTACACTGAAAGTAGGACAAAAAGTAATGGGCTTAATCTGTAGCAAGGGAGATTTAGGTTAGATATTAGGAAAAACTTTCTAACTATAAGGACAATCAAGTACTGGAATGGGCTACTAAGAGAAGTTGTGGAAGCCCCATTTTTGGAGGTCATTAGGAATAGGTTATACAAATACCTGGCAAGGATGCTCTAGTTTACTTGGTCCTGCCATAATGTGAGGCAATTTACGAGAACTAGATAACTTCTCAAGATCCCTTCAAGACATAGCTTTCTATGATTCAGTAAGTCCAAGAAATCCTAGACCTCCTCTCAAAGAAGTGTTAGTAAAATAATATATATATATTTTAAAAAACATACACACCATAGAACTAACCAGACAGTTGCTCAACATCACTTCTCATTTACTCTTTGTTGCGTCTCATCCTATATCTACACATTTCCTATTCAGGCTGTAAGCGCTTCATGGGAGAAGAGGCCGTTGTGTTTAGCTTTAGTGCAACTGCATATAAATAAAAGTAATGTACAATGAGGTGTAGCATGCATCGGATATGAAAAGCTGGCCCCATGTATCCCAGCAAATGGTTCTTCATAACATCACTGAGATGTCTGTACAGGAACCAGTTGGTGGAAGCTTGTAAGCTCTGAGAGCGTCAATAGAATTTGAAAGAGTGAATGAGAGAGAGATTCCCTTCAGGACTGCTGAATGCAACTAACAGTGGATAGTACATAGTCGTACTTAACAGCAAGAATATACTTCATCATTTAGAGATCATGCCAGGTGCAAAGAGCTGGCTCATGAAAGTTACCATGGAGACTATTAGAAAACGTGAGAAGTTCAAAATCAGTACTTATTTCATGTTATCTCCACAAAATATGAAATGTTAAAACCATGCATAGTAATGGTATGCAGAAAGCTAATTATATAAATGACAGCTACAATATTGAGATTAATAGAATTTTCTGAGATAATTCAAGTAATCCAATTGCTATTATACAGGGAATTCATTTTCTATACATACACAACTGAAACTGCCTCAACTGCTAAACAAAAATCCATTCATTTATGGGTTTCCTTCATTTTCAACTTTATAATGGTGATCTTAGCTGCTCTTAAGGCCATCAATGCCTAATTAGTCAATCATTAATCTCCAGGAAATGCCCTGTGTCTCCATTGTTATTGCTTAAATAAATACATAATGTCATAACAACATGTACTAGCTAGAATCTACCTAGGATGCATAAAAATTAGAAAGTGAGTTTCATAGTTTGTGACTAAGGCCTTTTATTCAGTTACATCACCATGGAATAACAAGTCCCCATTGCAAACCATCTCTGAAAATAGCTCTACCTTATTAGAAGAAAGAAAATTCTTATTCTTAAGTGAACAAGATGTGAATCAGAACTACTGGGGGTGTGATATCCTTCTGAGAAGCAATATATCTCTTTTAAAACAATCCATGTAGAATGACTAATCCTAATCACAGATCATGTTCTAACATCAGTTTTTAAATAGTCTCTAGTGAAATCAAGTAAGGCATTCTCCCTTAAAAATACTAGGATTCACTGATTCCAAGACCAGAACAGACCATTGTGATCATCTAGTCTGATTTCCTGTATAACATAGGCCATTGAGCTTCCCCAAAATAATTCCTTGAGCATATCTTTTAGAAAAACATCCAATATTAATTTAAAAATTGTTAGTGATAGAGAATCTACGACGTACCTTGGTAAATTGTTCCGAGTTTTACTCATCCTTATCTCTTAATAGTTCAGATACAGCTAAAGAAAATTGGTCCAAAGTGTGGAAGGGAATTACAACTAGTTCCAAGGTATATTTTCTTTCAGTGGCAAAAATAATGCACATTCAAAAAAATATTTATCTATTACTTCTTGACTACACTGCTGGAGTCCCACCCAGTTAAAAGATTTTCTAGGCTAAATCACAGCCAAGTAAAAATGAGCAACTACACTTTCCCCATATATTAATGAATCTGTTTTTTGATTAACTATTTTTAAAGAATAATGAAAACTGAACAAGGAGAGAAAACAAATGAGCCACAGCTAGTACATGATTGCTCTGTTTACTTTTTGTGGTAATTCAGATAGAAATGCTGCCCTAGAATACCTGTATGCAGCTCTCCTTAACTTCAGTGGAAGTTGTGAGTGTGCACCTGATGACAGAATTTGGTTCTAAAATTTAAATAGGGGGTTATTAGTATAGTATTATGAGATCACTTCTGAAATACACAGCCAGAATAAAAGCTAAGGAATACTAGAAGTAAAGTTGGCTCTCCATTTCAGCCTTATAGCATAAGTCTGTCAAATGACACACATTAGTTTTGTTAAAGTCTTAGCTTCCAGGTCACAGAATTACGAAGTTTCAATATAAGGCTGTATTCAATGGGTGGCATGCATGGAACAGAGGCAATTGCATCTGTACAAAAATTCTGGCACCGTTGATGTCAAGCCAATTGATGAAGTTTCCTTTATCAGTGGTAACACTCAAAGGGCAATGCAACCTCCATTCTATTGAAAAAGGTCTAATTCTGCAAGATACTGGGCTTTGATACTGCAAGATACTGGGCTTTGAGAACTCTCATATTTATACCTGTGTATAGCTAGACTAACTCTACCAAAGTCATTGAGTTACTCTGTTTGTGCTGGTACAGCGGAGAGCAGAATTTGGCACAATGACTTCAGCAGGAGTTGAGTGCACACAGAACCTTGCAGAATTTGATCCTCATAGCGGCAGTATGGTATTCTGAAACCCTGCACAGGAACAACATAGTATTTTTTAATCTAATGTCAGCTCAATTTAATGGCCTATGCCAAAGTATAACAGAATTATTTATAACATCTTATACCTGCCTTTGACTTTCCACAAGAAAAATCCTTATTGTGCAAGTACAAACAAAACAGAATATTTTAAAAAGCAATATATTGAGTATTTTTCACAACCTGGCAACAAATCAGGGCATTTAATTTTATTAAATATACTAACTTCCATGTCACAGAATTATGAACACTTCTAATGCAAAAAATATACAGGGCAATTGCCTTCCACAGAAAAACATAGCATACACACACTATCCCCAGGGGAAATCTCAGTTAACAGTGGCATCCCTCTTCTAGGAGCAGCACATGCTGAATGTGATGATGTTTTTAGCTCTCTTCAACATTTCAATACAAAGTAGTAACTTTGAAGTAAATGTAAATTGATAATTGTAATACACCAAAATACAGTAAGCTGCATCATTTAATTCTTTAAGGGCCTTATCTAGAGATCATTGAATGGATCAGGCCTTATGCCAAGAAATTCTCACAGTGGTTGGGGAGTGCTTTAGTGTAACTCACGCAAAAGGGCAAATCTTTTGGTATCCCATGTCCACTAATGGCGCAATTTACATTCTGCCATAAACATCACTGCAACAGTGTCAGAGTCACTTATCTGGAAATTAGTCGGGAACTTTCACATATACTTTAGATGTTCTTTTTAGAATTAATACAAATATTGCAGCTCGATCCCAGTAACGAATTCATTTTTTATGATTCCTCTATCTCTGAAGGTATGAATAATACTGACGGGGCACAGTCATCTTGTCTAATGATCAACCAAAAGAGCTGATTTCATAGGATGTTTCAGATTTGTCAGAGATGGGTAAACACTGGCATTCTACACAACTGGATTCAGATACATTTCCTTTCCATGCCAGTGAAGGTTCTTATTCAAAAACAAATCTATTTATCACTTCCTGACACTGCCGTTGGGCAGGGTATCCTGCCACAGGGTGGAGCATCAGATTGTTCAAGGAAAACTGGCCCTTGGCCAATGGAAATTTCATATTTTATGGAGCCTGCTGCTATTCTGCAGTGATTCATAAACTTCAGCAGTGCTAGGTATGGCATGTGTGAACAGAAAAAAAATGTGCCTTTTCATCCAAAAAGAAATGGCTATTTATAAGAGTTCAAATACATGGCTCCTGTCTCTGTATTTTCCTGTACCATGTGTCATGAGTTATATATATTTCAATTGAAATACAAAGTTTAGGAATTTCAAAACATTTAATAATGTGATCACTTTTGTGTTGTTAAACATAGTTTATGTTTAGTGCATTTGCATTTAAATGCTGAAACCATATGTTAAAAGTTTCATATAGGAGCTTTATTGCAGATAATTTATTTTATTCCTGAATCTTTGGCCGGAAACAGGGCCGGCTTTATGAACTGCGGGGCCCAATTCGAATACCCGGCGACAGTCCGGGGCTTCGGCGGCGGGGGGTCCACTCTGGGGTTTCAGCAGCATTTCGGCGGTGGGGGGTCCACTCCGGGTCTTCCGCGGCACTGGAGGACCCCCCCGCCGCCGAAATGCCGCAGAAGACCCGGAGCGGACCCCCCGCCACTGAAGTGCCGCCAAAGACCCAGAGCGGACCACTGCCAAGTGAGTAAAAAAAATTAAAAAGTCGCCTAAGGCACGGGGCCCGATTCTGCGGAATCGGGGGAATCGGCCTAAAGCCAGCCCTGGCCAGAAAGCTTCCTTCAATGGCCTGTGTAGCTTTCTCTTCTAATCCATTTTCCCTTCCTTACCCTCTACCCCCTCTTGTCATAAGATCTCCATCCTTCTTTCTTCCCATCACTTCCACCTCACCCCCCTCTTTCAGAAATCTTATTCCCACTTCCATTTTATGATCTGCAGATTCATTCGGCGGTGTTTCTGTGGGTGATCTCCCGGTCCCGTGGCTTCGCCGTACCCGCCGCCAAAACCACCGGACCGCCGGACCTCCCGCAGGCACGCCGCCGAAGGCCCCCTGACTGCTGCCCTCACAGCGACCGGCAGGCAGCCCCGCACGGCTTGCCGCCCCAGACACACGCTTGCTGTGCTGTTGCCTGGAGCCGCTCCTGACCACAGGACGTAAGGACAATCACAAACCTTATCACCTTCAGCTCCAAGTGCAAGGTGCTTTTCTTTGACTTTGCCTTCTCTCACATAAATATACAGCAACAGGAATATTAAAAAAAAAAAAAAAAAAAAAAAAAACTACCACCAAAACAAGACACTCCTCTCCACACAATTTTCCCACTAGGGAGAGGTTGAGAGACCAAACAGCACATGACAGGTACTAGTTGACATCCTTTACTGCTCTACTGAAAGGCACTCAAATACTTTAGGGATGAGCATAGTCTAAGAATCTATATAGAATAGAATTCTTAAGTCCAGACTGTTTTGTCAAAATCCACTTTCTCTGACCTGCTAATTTTCCAGAAACAAAGACTAGATGGAGAAGACAGGGAATGGGAAGCACAGAATATATATGGTTTTGTTGTATTAAAAACTGCAGGTACATATTCTCATGGTTTATAAACTTTACGCTCAATCACTTTTACAATCCCAAATAATCTTTATTATTATATGGCACTGAAGGTGCCATTTATTATTTAAATCAACTTTCTTCTAATGCAGAGAAAGAGATGGACCGAATGCTGTTTCCACTGAAGTTAACAGAAGCTGTTAACTGACTTAACTGTGACCTGGATTGGGCCCCTTATAAAAAGTTTATATATGAAAAAAAAATCTGCAAATAAATAATCCTTTTCCACCAAAAATGGATTTATATAAATATTCTGGGTTTCTTGTTTTGTTTTTTGCTTATATATGTGCCTCAGTTTAAGTGAAATTAAAACCAGAAATGCTATTAATATATACATTTGAAATGTTAATAATAAACTAAATTATGTGGCTGAATTCTATGCTCACCTAATCCTTTGTTACAATCCAACAGGTTGAAAATCTGCCCAACACTAAAGTGGCAGTTAAAGAAAATCCATGCTGGCAAATTTCTATTGACTTTGGTAATTATTTAACAAGCCTGATAGCTGCAAGTAAATAATTCTTGTGCAAAGTTTCTAGGATCAAAGGCTTGCCCTATGATTGGGCTAGGGAATGGTACGGCTGGCTGACCTTACAGTATTGTGCTTTCATTTTTGTGCCTCTTTTTTCAGGCTTTTTTCTGAATTGTATGAATATTTCATGACTAACTGTGCGTACCGTAACAGACAAAGAGCCAATAGATTGGTAATTTGACATGCTATTTATTGGATGTGCCCCAAACATGGAGTGAAAAGGACTCTGATTTTCTGTTGAATAATCATGAAATGCAATATGGTTAGCTCTGGAAACTTTATCTCTACCTTAACCTAGCTAATTGCTATTGGGTGAAGAGGCAAAGGATATGATAAGAACTCACAGCTGGAAAGGAAAGAAAAGAAATGTAGTGAGTGATATAGTTAGACAAAGATAGAATGCTATATATCATAAACACGTACATTTAACACAGAAGTTAATTGTAAAAAAGAAAAACATTATCTAAAATCTTTGCTTATCTTACCAAGTGCTAAGCCTTACTATTGGTAAAAAGTGACTAAATATTTTGGGTTATCAATGCATAGGAAATAAAATATTTTTTCTGCAATTTGGGCAACATCTATATTTTTGTAGCAGAAGAGTTATTTAGACAAAGAAACTTAGGGTTTTTTGGACTTTATATATGTGGGAAATTTTGAGCTGAAGTTATTTCCAAGAAACTGCTTTAGAAGCAGTTTTTTGCATATCAAAAGAGCATGTTAGAAGGGTATTTGCTGATGGGAAATGCAAAGTTCTAAGACAAGAGCAGAAGTGGTCTCACTTGACTAACTGGGCACAAAAGGAGTCTTCACATTCATCCCCCTCTTCCCTGCCTTCAAAACAAAAAACACTAGGTTGGTCAATTGAAGAGAGAAACAGGAGCACGGGGTACAAATTTAAATATGAGGCCATTTTAGTGCGTTAAGTAAACATCAGGGCTGTCGATTAATCGCAGTAAACTTAAACGTTTAATTTTAAAAAATTAATCGTGATTAAAAATCTTAATCATGATTAATCGCAGTTTTAATCACACTGTTAAACAACAGAATACCAATTAAAGTTTATTACATATTTAGGAATTTTTTCTACATTTTCAAATATATTGATTTAAATTACAACACAGAATACAAAGTGTACATTGCTCACTTTATATTACATTTATTAAAAATATTTGCACTGTAAAAATGATAAACAAAAGAAATAGTATTTTTCAGTTCACCTCATACAAGTACTGTAGTGCAATCCCTTTATTGTGAAAATGAAACTTACAAATATAGATTTTTTTTTGTCACATAACTGCACTGAAAACAATGCAAAACTTTAGTGCCTACAAGTCCACTCAGTCTACTTCTTGTTCAGCCAAATTAAACAAGTTTGCTTACATATACGGGAGATAATGCTGCCCACTTCTTGTTCACAATATCACCTGAAAGTGAGAACAGGCATTCACATGGGACTTTTGTAGCCAGCATGGCAAGGTAAATACATGCCAGATATGCTAAACATGTGTATGCCCCTTCATGCTTCGGACACCATTCCAGAGGACATGCTTCCATTGTGATGATGCTCGTTAAAAAAAATAATGTGTTAATTAAATTTGTGACTGAACTTCTTGGCGGAGAATTATATGTCTCCAGCTCTGTTTTACCTGCATTCTGCCATATATTTCATATTATAGCAGTCTTGGATGATGACTCAGCACGTTGTTCATTTTAAGAACACTTTTGCTGCAGATTTGACAAAACACAAAGAAGGTATCAATGTGAGATTTATAAAGATAGCTACAGCACTCGACCCAAGGTTTAAGAATCTGAAGTGTCTTCCAAAATATGAGAGGGATAAGGTATGGAGCATGCTTTCAGAAGTCTTAAAAGAGCAACACTCCGATGCAGAAACTACAGAACCCAAACCACCAAAAAAGAAAATCAACCTTTTGGTTTTTTACAGTGCAAATATTTGTAATAAAAAATAAATATGAAGTGAGCACTGTACACTTTGTATTCTGTGTTGTAATTTAAATCTATATTTGAAAATGTAGAAAACGTCCAAAAATATTTAAATAAATGCTATTCTGTTATTGTTTAACAGTGCGATTAATCATTATTAATGTTTTTAATCGAGCGATTAATCGTGATTAATGTTTTTAATCGCTTGGCAGCTCTAGTAAACACACGAAGTATATAAACACCCTAAGAAATACAAGGAAAAGTTAACTGAGCCACTAACAGAGAACCTGCATATTGCATTAAGAAGTGCAGTGGCTGACTGATTAAGGTGCTTCACTACAATCCTGAAGATTGTGGATTTGAGTCTTGCTAGATCTCACACTGAAAGGCCACCTCTTTTTCACCCCTTTGCAAAATAGGTACCTGAACCATCAGGTTTGGCGATCAAATGTGATGCTGGCCACATCACTTCCTTACGTACCATTGGCTATGAAATTGACGTACCATAACCATGTCAGCTCCATGAGCCATTGGTTTGGGGGAAATTTGACTTTATATTACATTAATCAGCCAGCACCCAGGTATAAATCTTCACTGACAAGCTCAACACATTTGTGACTACCAAAAGAGAGAGGCTGGGAAATGCAGAGCTAAAAAACCTGAATGTGATTTCTGCAACAGTGCAGAGCTTAACGATTTACTTAGACATTAGCATGTATTCTTAGGCTGACCCAGGCACTCTTTGGCTTTTGTCTGCCCACATTCTGCTCATTGACAGTTATCAGCTCTGAATCAGACCTGCACCCACCCCTGGCTGGTAGTCATTTGTTAACTATATATCTTGGCTTCTATACTATGTAGTTTTATTTTTGACAGGGAGGGGCACAAACCAAAACCCTAGATTTAAACTTCCCTGAACTTTGGCAGTGGAGTGGGGGTTGAAATATAGATCCAGTTCTGAATTTGGCAGCTCTCACCCATACCCACTTTGGTAAAGTTCCCACAGTTAGGGTCTCAGGAAACATGAAAAATCTTATTTGCCTTCCTCACAGAACCCCTGCACATACTCCGCACAAAAAAAGATCATTATACATCATATTACAGACTAATCAAAGTGGTGAAGAGTCTGAACACACAATTGAATTCACCCCATTGGGTCCAGTTTCTCTCCTGTCACTGTCTGTGTTTTGGGATTCCCTTCACACACAGAGTATCTGGGATCTTTGCTCTTCTGCTAGATGCACTTTTAATATTATGTGCAGCAGAAATCCTGCATTATTTTGCAATTTTACAGGAATAGATGTGGTCTCAAGAGCTGCTTTAAGCATGGACTGGAAAGATGGCTTCCTAAACCCTGCCATTTGGAGGTGAACAAGTTAGGACTCAGGATATTCACTACAAGAGGAAAATGCCTTGTAAGACTCTGCTCTCCTGTACCCCCATCTCTGTCTACACTAAGAAAAGGGGGTCAAGTTTACCTAAGTTTACCTTGTCCCTAGTGTAGACACATGATAACACATTCTACCTCAATGTTGCTGGTCATTAACATATGTCTGCACAAGGGGAAAAGTCCCAATTAGCTACAACGTGTTAACTAGCCTCAAATCACTTTCTTAGTTTAGGCAATCCCTGGCATAATGGGCTGCAGGAGAAAGTCAACTGGCCAAAAGACAAGTTATCTGTCTCAGTATGAGTAAGAGGAAGAAAACTAGAGGCAGTTATCAGAGTCCTGGGAACTGCTCTGGGAATTACCAGCATGGTCTAATGGACAGACTACTGGGTTGTGGAGTCAGGAGACCAGACTTCTATTCCTCACTTTCCACCTGACTTGTTGTGTGAACTTGGGTAAATCATTTCACTTCTGTATGCCTCAGTTTTCCCATCTGCAAAACAGTGATGATCACACTTGCACTCTTTTGTAAAGCACTATGAAGGAATGATTAAGTGAAAAATGTAAGTAAAGAGAAGGGAGGACCAAGGAAACAAAAGAGTCAGAGAGACCCACTTCACTGACTCATGCAGTGGACGGGGTGCGACACAAAATTTCTTTACCTAGGGGATCAAAACACCAACTAATCTTATGTGATCTAGTTATTATAGCACAAGATTGTCAGAACCCATAGATTATATTCACTCAACCACTGACTTCCCCGCTGACCATGAGCAAGTCACTAACCCTCCCTCTGGCTCAGGTGATCCATGTGTAAAATGAGATGTTGAGAAGATTAGTTAACATCTCTAAAGCTTTTAAGAAGGGTTTTAAGAAGAAATGTGCTATATAAATCCAAAGAACAATAATCATAGATAATAATAATAATAATAATAATACAGAGTAGATAAAAGTCCCTTTCCATAACAATCAATGAAATAAGTGCAACCTCCTACAGAGTAAAGGGAAACTTTCTCTTTGTATTGGCTGAGAGGAAGAGTCACTCTCCCTCCTTGATAATTAGACTCATCAGTGAAAATCATTATTAAAATCAAATTTTACTCAGAAGAAGCCACACAGAAATTCTTCCTGGGTAAGATGGGATGATGCCACACACTGGATCACGTTCCACTAAAAGTAACTGATATGCAAGCCCAAAAATCTATAAGAATAAAAACCAGGCTATGGGCATTTATTATCTTTTATGGCATTCCATGCACTAATGCCAGAAACAGGGGCTGCGGGAGTGAAGGGGTGGGCCATTGCCCAGCACTTTTTAACATAGGCTAGTTGGGAGGCATGGGGGAGCATTGCCTCCCCCAAACTGCAAGCCTCAGGCAGATGCAGAATGGTGCTGGCAGGCGCTGTGTGGGGGAGCTGATCATGGTGCTGGGCAGGTGCCAGATGGTGACTTGTGAGAAGGGCAGAGGGAGGAGTGCGCGGCTGGTTCCTGGCAAGCTATGTACAGTCACTGGGAGATAGGAGACACAGAGCACCTGGGGGACGGGCTGGGAGGGGCACCACTTGGGGAGGGAGTGCAGGGGGTTAGGGCACAAGGGAGTATAGGGGTTGGGGGAGAAGGGGTGCAGGAATCAACCTTGGCCTTGGCCTCCCCAGTGCAAGAATTGATCTTGGCCTTAGCCTCCCCGCCACTACTACAAAGGTTCTGGCGCCCTTGATTCCATGCCAATAGCATTGGACTTCTACCAGCCTCCCTTGTGTCAGATGTTCTGTAGACATCTGCCTGCTGGCTTCCTTGGAACTCCTTTACATTAGTTCTAAATCAAGCAAGAATTAAAAGGCAGCAGTTCAAAGTATTTGGCTTTCCCCAGTCCCATCTCATCTTAACTGATCAATCCTTTCCTTCTCACAAAAGTTACTTCCTTACGTGGATTCCATGAGAAACCTCTGAATAAACAAAGAGCTTTCTCTTAGCCCTGATCTACACTACAAACTTATGTTGGTATAACTACATCGCTATGGGGTGTGGAAAATCCACACCCCTGAGTAACATAGTTATACTGACTTCACCCCTCGAGTAAACAGCGCCAAGTCAACGACTCCTGTAGACATAGCTACCACCTCTGGGGGGGGGGGGGCAGAGGGGAGTACCTATGTCAATGGGAGAAGCTCTCCCATTGGCATAGGTAGCATTTCACTAGGCGCTACAGCACCACTGCTGCAGCACTGTACATGTAGACAAGCCCTTAGCCTCAAGGGTATTTTTAAGGCTCATTGCAGAGACTTAACCCTTGGTACTTTAACACTTCCAGCCAATATATATTGTGCTCATCCTGGTCTGCTCTCAGCTATTATTTACATGAACTTTTCTTTAAGCTGAATTCAATTTAGCTCTACTCATGGAAATTACTTTCCCAACAGTAACACATCTGAACTCTCAGAGCACAGCTTTCCTCAAAAACACAAAGAGAAAAGCTATTCAGCTTCACGGACGATAGAAGTGGCAGGTTCACAGAGTAGTCCTTACCAGCTCAGAAATTTCCACTTTTTTCATGGCTATAAATAACAAAGTGAACGCAAATCACAGTCAACTCTGATATAGTGAAACTGCACTCCATTGTATAGCAAGTCAGAATGACGGTCCCGCATTGTCTCAATAGATTGCAATATACAAACAGTTACTCAAGTCACAGTGAATCTCTGCTTAAGAAGCATAAAATTGTGTAGATAAAAAAAAACTTCATTAAAAAGGGAATCCACTGCAGATTTTAATGGTGATAACTATAATACTAATGTAACACCACAACAAACAACACTAACACAACAATAAATCAAATGCTCCCATATTACTTTTCCTCTGTCAAACTCAAAGTCCTTTAAAAAGGTGGACACCTACAGTTATCCCCATTTTTACAGAGAAGCAAACTGAGGTGCAGATATGAAATGATTTGCCCAAGGTCAAACAGGGAATTAGTGGCAGAGCTAGAAGACTTGGATGGCATTCCTGAGTACCCAATCCTGTTCACTCTTCATTGGATCTTCCACACACAACTTATTCAAATTGAAGTTTATGAGCATGTTTTTTTTTCATAGTTTCAAAAATGTTCAGAGAACATTCAGGTAGCAGAGTCAGATTCAGATCTCAGATGCAGAGGACACCTCATCAAAAGCTCTGAAATAGAATGAAGTATATGTCTGAACAGTAGAGGATTTAAGGTATACAGTGTAAAATCCATGCATCCAAGATTAGGCTCTGGCCTTTGGTGTTGTGCTGCTAGACAAGAGACCAAGGTTCAGGGGTAATCCCTAGATACCTTCCATGGGTAACTGAAACTACCTGTGTCACACACAGCCCTGGTAAAGTTCCCTCTGTAGGACACTCACCAGGCTGTTGTGTTTGGGTCCTAATAAACTGACCCATGTGCTCTTAAGCTTCCCTGGATCTGAGTAGGCTGCAGATTGTCTTTCCCCTTGGCTTCTCTCTGGAACACTTCCTGGGTATAAAATCTGACACTCCTACATGGAAATGGGACCACAAGGCCCAGCTGCTGTAGACCCCAGGATCAGTGCTAAACACCCCTCCTGCCCCATTTCCCGAGTAGTTTAAGCACACCCCTTCCCAGAGCTCCAAGTTTATGTATACTCTGGGTTTATAGTTTGTCTCTTCAGGGACACACAGACTTTGTAAGGATTCTAAAAACCAATCACTCTTTATGTTAGCTAGGAACAAGGAATACACTGATTAGAAACAATAACAAACACACTTGTATGCATTTCCCTGCCTTAGTTTCCTCACCACTCAAGTATTCTTTGTGCATACTTCAGAGTCCTCCAAGGAGTACAGCATCGTCCTCTCCCCCTGCCCTCTGGTACATGGCATCTCCTCTGGAATACAGAGTCTCTCTGCTCTCGCTCTCTCTCAAACTGCCAGTGACAGACCCTTACCTTTTAGCTTCCAGACCCCTTTGTTTGGTGACTCCATGATCACTCTCTTCAGTGATCAACATCCCTTAGTGTGTAGTTTATTGCTTTGTTGCCAGCCCTCTAGAATTCAAACTTGAAAAACTTGTTTGCCCTGTGCAATAGCCATATCTTTTTTCAAGAGTGCTCCATTTAAATGAAAAACCAAAGTTTGATGACCTTCACTTGCTAGCCCTGTGCCACCAACCCCTGGACTTTTAGTCCAAGATGGAGGTAAAAGAACAACAGAAAGACAAAGGCCAGCCTTACAATCAAAATGGAGTTTGCAGCTTGATAAAAGATGCATACGGAGAGTTCATAATCTCAAACACAAATAATAAATTGTACACAGACATTCCCAAATAGTCAATATCATACAATGCCAAAATACGTCTAAGATAAATTCTCAAAAACTACATTAACACAGAGTTACGGTTATCCAGTGGTGCCTCATGCCCTTCCAGAATGTGGTGAGTGGCTACATTTCTAAAAGTGAAACAATGCTGCCTGAACATTTGTGATAGGATTATATTCACCTTGTGGAACTGCATGCTCAACATTAAATGGAACAGCCTCCAGTGCCAATGAAAGAACCATAAAGCCACCTATAGGAGCAATGCATTGTTTCTCTGTCCCTTTTAACAAATGACAGAATCCTTATTTTCCTAGAGAAGTATAATCAAACCCTTTTGGTAATTACCTTCATAACATTCAAAATGCCTGTTTGCCCAAGGATGGTACATTACTGAGTTTGGCGCATGTAATTAAATCATTAAGGTTAGCATATTAGTAGCTACAGCAAAATCAGAAGTTCACATCTTTTCAGCTACATGTAAGTAGAAAAGCCTTCACTTCTTTGCATGAGGATGAAGCAATCATATTGTAAATAGTGATGCTGAAAAAACCTCATTAGCTCTCTGAGCACAGTGTACTGCAGTTCATGATTATCCAATACATTTCCACATAGCCAGTGCACAGGGGCGGGGAAAACCACACTCACTGGGGCTGCATTGCAGGGAAATATTAATGATAATAAGCTGACATGAGACACTGGGTATTGTTCCCAAATGAATTCTGTAGTTGACATGTGCTTGTTAAATGGGAATAAAAAAAGAAGCAGAATTGCTGAAGTGCAGGATCATCAACCCAAGAGTTCATTTAGGACATACAGATCAATCTAATAGGGCTCCTGCCTTATCTAAGACCATACCCCGACAAAGTATCGCTCAAGATGAGAAGGTGCATTTGTCATAATGATAACCATTTAGCATGCTAACTTCATACTGTAAATATGGGATTTATATAAGAGCGGTACTCAGAAAATAGTCAAAGTAATTAGCATAGTAGTTTATAAAGCATTTTTCAAAAAGAGTCTTGTACCAATTTCAGAACAGAAACAATTGTTAATTTTATTATGGTCCAAATTTTGCTCAGAGGTGTAATGCCTCTGGAATCAATGCTATTACATCAGGAATTAATGTGTCCCTAGTATTCACTTAACTTTCCAATGCTATTCTGTGGTTGTCATAACTATAAAGGGAAGGGTAACAGCTCTCCTGTGTACAGTGCCATAAAATCCCTCCTGGCCAGAGACTCCAAAATCCTTTTACCTGTAAAGGGTTAAGAAGCTCAGGTAACCTGTCTGACACCTGACCCAAAGGACCAATAAGGGGACAAGATACTTTCAAATCTGGGGGGAGGAGCGGGGGGGAAAGGCTTTTGTTTGTGCTCTTTGTTTGGGAGTTCGTTCGCTCTTGGGACTGAGAGGGACCAGACATCAATCCAGGTTCTCCCCATCTTTCTAAACAAGTCTCTCCTATTTCAACCTTGTAAGTAAATAGCCAGGCAAGGCGTGTTAGTTTTCCTTTGTTTTCTCAACTTGTAAATGTACCTTTTACTAGAGTGTTTATCTTTGTTTGCTATACTTTGAACGTGAGGCTAGAGGGAGGTCCTCTGAGCTCTTTAGGTTTGATTACCCTGTAAAGTTATTTTCCATACTAATTTTACAGAGATGATTTTTACCTTTTTTTCTTTAATTAAAAGCCTTCTTTTTAAGAACCTGATTGATTTCTCCTTGTTTTAAGATCCAAGGGGTTTGGATCTTGATCCACCAGGAGTTGGTGGGAGGAAGGAGGAGAATGGTTAATTTCTCCTTGTTTTAAGATCCAAGGGGTTTGGATCTGTATTCACCAGGGAATTGGTGAAGAGTTTCTCAAGGCTTCCCAGGGAAGGGAATCCACTTGGAAATGGTGGCAGCGGACCAGATCTAAGCTGGTAGTTAAGC